>NW_026623274.1:46463-112464 GCF_030028575.1 Malurus melanocephalus | reverse complement strand
CAAAAAAACCTAAGGAAAAAAAACAAGTGACATGAAAACCTTACACTTTCTGAATGCTATGCACATACTCATCAACCAGGGATAATTAGGCCTGTTGAAGCCAGTGAATACTGAAAACGTACAGAGGGTTTATTTGTTGCACTGAAGGGGTGCAATAACAGGTTTGGTTTCTTTCGCTGTTTGCCTGTCAATCATACTTTTAATTACCTAATTGTTAGATCTGTTAACAGCCAAGACTGGTTGACAACTTTAGGGTAAAGGGCCTAATAATTTTACTGTCAACAGTACTCCAGTTTTTTCAGTACAAGGAAAGAAAACAAATGCAGCCTTCAACACAAACAAATGGAAAAAACAGCTCCAAAAGCAGCATGAAGCAAACGACAGGCAAGCTGTAGCACACTCAAATGATCAAGCTGCTGTAAGTGGATGAGCATTGTGCGTGGAATTGTCCATTCTGAGGTTGTTGTTTGCCTTTGCCTAAAGTCTGAATTGAGAAGTTCAGTTTTAGTTAAAAAGTGAGGACATTTGTGCAGTGGTTTTTTACCTGCAAAAAGCTTTGTTGATTGTTTTTATTCCTCCAGATGCTTCTGATGGTAGGAARGATGAAATCTTAACAGTGCTGCTCAAAGTAGGCATGACTGTCAGGACAAAATACTGAACTTGAACCGACAGTGTCTGTGCCAYATAGCTGCACAGCTGACAAATGTCTGGGCAATGTTAAAGGGAACCAGAAAATTTCTGAGAAATCCCCCTGGTGCACACTGAGCTTTCTAGCCCAAAGTGTCATTCAGACAAAGAATCTTATTTCAGGAAGACAGCATAGCCTTAAAGTAATTTCTTCTTAAAATAATTTCATCTTTCACATWTATGGTTTGTGGCTAATGTATTGGCATATGTGATTTGCTACCATTTAGTAAAGGGCAGAGTTATTGCTGCCTTAGGGTATGGCAACACGCAGAGGTCAGAATTATGACAGATGCTTCTCTGCAATCAGCTATCTACAAATAATCTGTAAGGCATAGTCTGGCTGAAAGATATCACACTCTATTTTAAAAACAATTATTTTTTTTATCTCTGTCTTCATTTTTTGTGGGATAAAAACAGAGATTGCTACTTTACTGGGAGGCAAGTATTTYTCTAACCAGAGTGGAGCATTTGATGTGACCAAAGGTTTACTCCTATCTCTGGAGTCACTAGTTCATTTTTCTCCTTTTGGATCAGTGTTTAGGCTATGGGAGTTTGCATCATGATGAGGTAATGCTTCTATTTTGTCTTTTATTGATTAGCTTTTTTCCCACATTCTTCTGGCAGAGTGCAAAGGTTTGTGAAGCATAGGACGCTTTGTYGGGAGCTGTTTAGTTAACATTACCCTTACTAAACCTAGTTACTTTTACTAGGCAGCTTCTTAAAAACTGTTAGTGCAAAACCAGCTGTATAAAATRTTGCTGTGCAAATGCTATGCCAGCCTTTAATCATTTTCTTCCTCAAATAGTGGCTGAGAGAAATAATGTCAGTTTATCCTAGATTTTATTTCAGTCATGATTATTGATTACTGGTTATATTATTTGCTGCAATACACAAAGAAAATAAAAAATAACCCCTACAAGGGGAAAAGCTAGTTGCAGCCTATTTTCTGTCTTGTTTGCAGAGAAGAGAGGCTTAAACCAAAATATTTACTTTTAAGGGATGTAGAAATTGCTATTCTAGACATGTTTATCATTAAAGGTTCTGATCCAGAGATTATTAAAGCCCATTATTAGACTTCTATGGATTCAAAGAGGCTTAGATCAAACTGTAACAGGCAACTTCATAGCATTTTTACAGGATCTGGTGGACTGCAAAAAAAAGTATTTCATAAAACCTTTTCATGCTACTGCTGTTGACATCCCCACTGACAAGTCCAATGTCATAATTTCACTGTTTCCAGCTGGCATTAGATTTTGGAGCAGAATTATGGCTCTATTCCTCAGTGTGTTCACTCGTCCTGTAGCAGAAGTCAACATAACAGAAGCCAACTGAGACAAACTTGAAGTCTCCTGGTAGGGTTTGCTGAGATGTACACAGGGAGAGATGATGATTTTTTTTTTTCCCAGTTTTAAACTTGATGCACAGAGACAAGAAAATTACCGGGAGTTGTGTTAAATGACCCAAAAATTAACAGTATGCTATTGTTTCTCATCTTTGCTTTTTTGCTCTTTTCTTGGTATCTTAAAATGTTTTATACAAATTGCTTACAGCTCATATGTCTGCACATTAGCAAAGCAGAAGGTTGCTGTTTTATAACACAACCATGGGTTGAGTGACTGGTACCAGGGTGTCCCTTGAGGGGATATGGGTCTGCTGCTGACTTTTCCATCACAGTAAAGCTAACTTCAGGGGATTGGTGTAATAGCAAGATCCAGGTCACAGATAAGAGATAAGGAAAATCACTCCTCAGGAGAGGGAAAGTAATGGGGTTGTGCTGCTTGCTAAAGCCTGGCTATCRCTGACATCCCTGCTTGCTCTTTCATTCTGTCAGGGTAAGAGTGCTTGTAAAACTCCACTGCCTCTTTCTTGRTAGATCTGATGTAAATAAACTTGTCCAAAATGATAGTCAGTGCTCTGTGTGTAAATCCAGGGCTTTTCCTTGGTGCCTCCTGGGATGTGCCCTGTGCCCTTTTGCCTCCAAGTTTGGGAATTGTGTGGGGAGGCTGAGGGGTCCCTTGCAGCCTGCCTGGGAGTGGGGAGTCATGGTTCCTGGCAAGGCCAGCTGCTTCTGGCAGCCAAGAACCTACTCCTGCTCTGTGTGATCTCTCTCTTAAGCTTTTGTGCAGCCCTATCCTTGCCTCTGCCCCTGCTCTGGCAGTGACTCCCATGTTTAGGGTCGCTCTGGGTAATGTTGAGAGCCAGACTGAGGTGGACTCTCCTAAGGAGCCTCCAGTCCTTGCCCTCTCTGCTGCAGAGGACTGACTGCCTACCCTGGTTTCCTGAGGTGGCTTTTCTGTGCTTTCTCTGGTTACACTGACAGGCTAAATTCTTTTTTATTTGGGTTTTTTTATGAGTACTTCGGGGTGCATGGAGGTGCTCCACTCTTACCTTTCATCTCAATTTTGATGTCATGGTGCCTATGTATTTGACAAGTTTATGCCTGTCTCACTTGGATTCCTTTTTCTCCAGCCTCTGGTATACTTGCTCTTCACTCTCAGTTTGTCTAGTTCTGATGTGTGCTTTCAGCAACTCMCTGCTTTCTGTTCAGAAACATTTGTTGAGTTTGGGCTCTCTCTCTCAGTGGTCAGTCATTTATGTTGGAATCACCGATATTATTCATCCCATGAATGGTCTTGCCTGTGTTTAGTGGATCTTTCAGATCTCTAAATGTAGACACCAAGGCTTTGATACCAAGGCTTTGATACCAAGGCTTTGAGCAATACATTTTAAGCAAGAATTTATTTCCTTTGCTTATTCCTGGAGCTGAGACCATTATAATTATTCTGCATTCTCAGCCACTATTTATCAAATGTATTTTTTTGTCTATTCAACAAATATTTTAGATAATTGGATCTTACTCTTTTGTTCCTTGTGTTTCAAGTTAGTAGGACATCGAAGTATTCACTTTTAAATTATTTCCTTGATTTTTGTGTATTGAATACCCATGATCTGCTTGGTCATGGACCGAATTCTTCTTTCCATGCTTACACAAAGCTTGGAATTTAGTGCTCCTGTTGTTCCAAGTCCCTTCTTTGTTCTGTGCTCAGAGATGTTTTTATTGTCTTCCTGTCAACTGCGATCTCTTCTTTGCGGTTGCTCTCACTGGACTGAAAGACTTTGTACACTATTTGCCAGCTAATAATGTGAGACAATGCCAGGCTTGCCAAATGTGTTTGGCTTCTTACAAAAATAACTGTATGCAGAGATTCATGACCTGATTACTAGTTACATCCTCTGTATACGGTTACTTAACTAACTTCCAGTAAATCCAGGAGCAGGCTGACTCCTCCACACTCCTTCCCCCTGTAGGCTTTGCTCCTTCCCTCTCAGCTTAAAACAGCTGCAGCTAAACCCCCTCATGTCTGGAGGTACAACAGTATCTGCAATGCCTCCCTCCCTGATCCTTCYGAGTGCCCGCAGTGCAGGCGGGCTGTGTGTGCTTAGTAGAGGATTAAATGCATGGCATGGCTGCCCAGGTTTGGGAAAACCCCAGTGTGAATTTAGAGAGCAGATCACAYAGAGGCAGCCTCAGACCCACAGGGAACTCCAAGGCGTGTGACAACAAGGAAATTTTCTAGTACTTATCTCAGAAATTCTTTACCTGTGTGAGGACTTCACACGGCATTTTGAAGGCCAGGAGTTCTTGGCCCCAAAGCTGAGCCCTGTGGGTAGATAATCAAATTTCTATATTTCATGTAAAGAAACCACTCTTCACAATGGAGAACTTTTAAAAAGAGGAGTTTTTTGACACAGTCCCATCTCTGAAATAATGCATTTTCAAGACTTTACAGGGGAAGTTGTAGAGCAAAGGGCAAATTTGAGTTGGGTCAGGTTTCTTGTAAGCTGTATATGTTGTACACAGATGAATTTGGTTTCCTGTGTTGTTTCCTACTGTTATAGTTTTGATTTTTATTATCTGCATTATCCTAACACACTTCTTAAGTCCCAATTTAGAAGAATGCCACTGTGCTGGGRTTTATACAGGCAGAGCAGAGAAACAGCTCTATCTACTTAGTTTGCTTTCTAAGTACAAACCAGGAGAAGGACATGGTCTGTCTGAGAAGCCATCATGTAAGACATGTGGTCTGTGACCCRGCAAATTCACTAAGCAGAATTTTCATAGACATTTTGACAAGCTTCCAGAGATGTACACATCCTTATCATAACTGTACATAAGTCRAATGAAATCTGTAACTAATAGTACATAAATCTTTCCACTCAAGTCATAAATAAGATGTTCTAGAGCTGTAATATTGTAATAAAGGCTGTATTCATAGGTTGATTATTCTTTTTTTTTCCTGTCCTCATGGGAGCTGTGTTCAACTCCTCAGCTGATGTACTCCTAATCTCTGATCGTGCATTCATTACCATAAAACATACTGCATGTACTTTGAGCATGAAATAAAACAGAAATTTAATACTATGCTCTTTTTAGATACCCATTTCAGGTTGTTTATACAAAAAGAAAAAAAAAAAAAGGTGGTTGATACTTCAGTTTTTCTTTAAGGAAAATTGACAAGCTGCTTTGAAGACTTGCTTTGAGGCTAAGTTATTAGTTTTGCTGTGGTTTTAAGGAAAAGGTGAAGACAGAAGATGAAATTAGATCAGCAACAAGCTAAAAGTCCTTTCCCAGAGCACCTGGAGAGGTTAAATAAACTGCATATGGCCCRCATTGAATTTACACATTGTTAAGACTTCTGGGAGCCAGGGGAAAAGTAGGTAGACTGCTAACTTGCCATCTTAAGCAAAAAKCAGCTGGAGAAATTATTATTACAGTCTGAGATAGGCATAATGTATAACAAGATATCCATCAAGCTTATACAAGACAATTCCTTAATTTGACTAAAATCTCTATGAGTCTAATTATAATCCTGCATGCAAGGTCCTGAAAGCTACCCATGCAAGGTAACTTGTTTGTTTTATTTGCAGTGGGGAATTTAGGTTTGGTGGCGTTTTTTGGTGAAGGAGAGAGTTGTGTTTGTTTGGGTTTTTTGCTGAACTATAAACTACCTGCTCCCTATGGGTTTGCAGCAACATCAGAGTTTGCTGATGCCCTGAAAAAAATGGCAATCATGGTGTGCTTTCACCCAAGCATTCAGGGTATCAGGGATGGTTCACTGAAGTACCATTGGATGCTATACACTGACAATGTGCTTTTGTTTSTAACAAACTCTGAAGCCACAATCCTCGCCCTTCTAGTGTTAATCCAAGATCTTGGCTTGCTTTCAGGCTATAGAATTAACTGGGAAAAGTTGGAACTGCTTGAGATCTCCCAGCTGCCTTGCACAACGGCTTTTCTTCCAGTACAACTCCTGAAGGCAGTCAGAACCAATTAAATGTTTGAGGGATGAAATACTAAGAAATTTTGAAAAACTTGCAGATTAATTTAAAAACCACTGTCCTTTAATTGGCAAAATACAACAGGTGGTAGCATGCGATTTCTATGTTTCTCCTGGGATAAATTAACAAAGTCACATTTTACTCAGATATTTTTGTATCATTTGAGTAGCTTGGTTCTCTCCATATTGAGCTCTGGGTGTGACTGTTCTGGAATATTTTCAAGAAAATACAGACTCCCTACTGCTAAGAATAGTAGTTGAACCTGCAGAGATTTTACTGTTTTGTTGTCATGCATTAAGCCTGTCACTGATAGCACCAAACCTGTAGCATCAGCTCATGGAAAGRCCAAAAAAGCATTAAAACAGATTCTCCCTCTAAAATCCTGGATCCTCATCTACCAAGGGAAGCCTAAACTGCTCTGGCTGATAGATTGCAACTGAGATGCCACAAAACCTAATTTGAGGGTCATTTCTCCATAGGATAGACTGCTGCCCGGGTTTATGGCAGAAACTATTTGAGAATACTTCTATTCTGGATTGTGTCTTATAAATCCCACCTATATAAGTATAGGTATATCTGAAGTATGTATTGATCTTTGGTCTATAAATATATGGGATGCATGCAGCTCTAAGAATGTTCTGAATTTGGTCTTTCTTGACAGAAAAGATTTTTTTTTTATTGTCGTAGGTGATTCTGAAACCTATAATGATGAGTAGGAGTGCACAGTCTTGGCAAGCAAGCTCATGATTTTGTGCTGTGTGGCCAGGTTAGCCTTTAAGTATGCATGTCTGACAAGAGGTTATGTAAATGAGCATATTTTTGTGTTGAACTCAAGGCAATGGAAGGGAGGCAGTAAACAGACATGTGGTGGCTCATGTGATATCTTTGCATCTGAATACTTAGAGGCATTGAGAAGCAGCCCAACATAAAGACGGCTGTGTGAATGGTATGTGGAGAGAAGGCCAGCAAAGTTCAGTGAACATGAAGGTCTGTTGTGTTTGACACCGCACCAGCACACAGCCAGGTACAGTGAGTGCCCAAAAAGGTTTCACCCTGAAGAGTTTAGGGAGATACAGAATGGCCGCAGAAATAAACTGTCTGAAATAGTGCATGCAGCCAAATGCAAAATTCTACATTGTGGACAGAGAATGCAGGTCATGCTTGTAAGGTGGAGATCATTTTCATCAATGCAGTGACATGAAAAGAGGATTGGGGTAATGACAAAACCCCAGGTAATTCTGGGCTCCCAAATAGAAGCTGACTCTTAAAATGACAAGTATGACTATTGGCTGTGTAAGGAGTAGGAAGATATGGAGACAACKCCGGGGTTACTGAGCCTCAACTTCACAGAGTGTGTGGAAAAAATAGAAACAGCATTTAGGACAGAGCTACCAGAATGAGTTGAGGACTTGGAAAGATCTTTTGATCAGTGGGAGAAGCGAGAGTGATGTTTTGTTACCAGTGTAACAGAACGACAGATGAGATGCCCACAACTACTATTTGTGGCTTTAACTCTACTAATAGACTTCTTATGGACACAACCCTCTGGATGCCCAATCTGGTGCATTTTATATGGTTACATGATGTCTGAATCCTTCTTGGACAGTGCTGGAGGAATTAGGATATGTACTCTTGCACAAGACCTCTTACATCTCATTTTTCAGATTGATAGGAAGATGCCRATATCTGAGCTTTGAAGGGAGGTTATATCTGGATTTTAGCTTTGAAGTTTCAACCTTTCTCAACTATATATGAAAAGAATATTAATCCTGATAGTCTAGTTCCTTACACAAATCAGTGGTAGCTAACACTTTGATAGGTTTTCGAAAAAAGTGCTTTAAAAAAAAAAATTCTTGAAAGTCAAAGCTTTCTATTGTGTTTTCAGATAGGAAAATAGATGAAAGCTAAGAAGATATGCCAAGTAATTCCGAAATCAGCTTTAAAGCACACGATCATGTCTTGGCAATCTGAAAGCAGTGTGTGGAGAAGAGAAAAGGGTTGGCAGAGGAATGAAGAAAAGAAGTATTCTACAAAAAAAGAAATGGCATGTCTTGGCAGAGAGACAATGTTTGCTAACCTGTTGAAGGGTTCAGTCGTAAAAGAACTGTGTTCATGAGAACTGAAATAGAGCAGAAACCATTTACCACTTGATGTTTTAAAGCAAACTGCCAAATAAAATTCTGAAAGGTTTCACTTTGCAGATCAACTCGACCTTATCATGTGATAACATAGCAGGAAAATCTGTGCTCTCGTTAGGTTCTTTAATAATGCATCTGAGAAGACAAGTCACATTCTGCTCTCAGTTACAGTGGAGTAAGCCATAATATATCTGTTGAATTCATATTTATTTTGGCATAGCTGAGAAAACGAGGTAGTCCAAAAGGTGCAGAAGAAACAAAATCAGTCATTTGGGTGATAAATCACAAATATAAACCAGGAGTCGGATGTTGAACAGGGCAAGTATTAGTTTGTGATGGGTGTGGTTGAATTTAAAAGGRCAGGTGATACTATTGAACTGGTCTTGCACAGCAACATCTTCAATGTTTGTTTTTTCAGGCTCCTCTTTATGTAACTTTCTAGATCATCTTTTATAAAAATATTCTGCTTGCACTAAGATCAAGAGAAAAGGAGAATCATGGGGAAAACCACCCGAAACACCTGGAAGGAACGTATGGGGAAGGTGAGGCTCCAGTAGCCTGGAGAAGACCCAGYTTTGTGGGTGACTGGTTGTGGTTATCTTGTGCAGACGGTCCCTGGCACCACAGCTGGSCAGTGCTGCTGCTCCTGTGCAGCACCATCAGGAGTGCCAAAACGCATCACCAAGCACCTCTGATATATTGTTAAAAACTATTATTTAGACTGAGGTTTCACTAATCAAGCAGGGAGCAGTTGAACTTTATTCACCCAGACAGAAGCCCTCTTACCCCTATCCCACGCCAGATAACCCAGCTCTTTGCTCACCGAGCGGATGCGCAGGCAGCCACTGAAGCTGTGTTTGGATACATGGGGGGTTTGTCCAGCTTGAAAGATGCCTGTGTTTGTACTTAGCAATTAACTCTGCTGTTATCTGTCTGCCGTGTGACGGCTCGGCTGCGTGTGCTGCTCGGGAGGGCTCTGCCGTGAGCACAGCCCAGACGTCAGCGGGATCTATACGGCCGGGCTGTCTCGTATGGATTGGGTTTTGTATGCAAGGTGTTTCCGCAGTGACTCGCGTTTTCTGAGTAGCAACTCTTGTTACACAAAGATAGGAGAAGGGTTAACGCAAGCCCTTTTCAGTCCCCCTTCTTYCCCCCCTTGCCAAACACACACGCTCTCAGCAAAATCTCTAAATCATGCTCCYTTCCCGGAGCTCCAAGACTGTGAGTTACACATAGGACCTCTGTAGCTGCACAGTGCCACACTATTCTGAACGAGATGCTGAAGGCACTTGAGTTTCTTTTACTCTCTCCCCTCCCCTCCGCCCCAGATTTAACCTAGTTTTTATGGCATGAACAGCCCCAAAGAAAGTCGGAGAGAAAAGAGATGAAGGCCAGAGAGCAGAGGAGGACCAATGAAAGAAGCAGTAACCATTCTGTCATTCCTTTGGAGAGCAACACTAGACACCTTTAAATGCAGAGAGTGTCCTCTGCCTTTTTGCCAAAGCCCTTTTATCTGTGTGAATAAAAAGGGAGGCAGGTCAGCCTAGTTTCTGTTGCCAAATAAAAGCATGAATAAATTAGGCTATTCTTAGTAGGCAAGTGAAAGGGAGGGGGGGGGAAAGTCAGTATCTATTTCTAAAGCAATTTCATATTCTGCCCCAACTGTTTGCACATGATAGAAAGGGGCTGGAGCTGCCTACTATTATGATTAGTACCATTGTTATCGCTGAAGGGCCTCATTGTTCTAGAAGATGTTAGGTTTGCACGATTCACAATCCGTCTCTATTCATCCAGGAAAGGTTAGGAGAGAGGATCTGATATTCTGCAAAGGGTTTTTCCCCCCCTCCCTCCCCTTCTCCTTTACTGGCTTAAGGCAGAAAGCAGGCAGAAGGTCTCCTATTAACTAGAATTAGGAAACAGGGATCTAGGTGCCTGGGAACAGCCGCTCCGTAGCTCTAATCCCAGTGAGGACCTTAATTGTATCTGGTTTAACAGTTATTCATGCTATTTTACTGCAGGCAGGCACGGTGATTAGGGACATTGGTTGGAAAAATCTGTTCATTAGCCTAATAAAGGCTGCCTAAGCCTGCTTGTTCAGCCACTAATAATCCAACTATTAGTGCCATGCTAGATGCCTTGGTATTAATATGTGTAGTTTACTAGTGTCACAACAGCAATATGGGTCAGTTTAGTGGCTCCTTGGTTTCACAGTCAGGCACCCTGTGCTGGTGCAGGAAAGAGAAAATGAATGAGTGAATGAGTAACAAAAGAGATCACACCATATAGCGAACCCCCAATATGTTATTTGCTACAACTCWGAGGCAGACCAGGAGCCTTAGGAACAAGGTTGTTTGAGGACAAGAAAATCAGCCCTTTCCAGTGATGGATGTTCTTGAAAAGCAGTTTATTTTTTCATAGGTGGTTCACTCGTTTTCTTCACAGAAGAGCTTTGGCTGTCTATCAAATATTAACAGAGGGTGATTGTTGGGGGAGAGGAGCKCTCGCCGTCCTCCCAGCACCGCGCTGTGCATGGGCATTCACACCTCCTGGCGCGTGCGGAGACCAACACCCAGCCTGGGAATGTCCAGGTTGTCTTCGGAGGAGGAGAAAAGGAGGTGTAATTGTATTTTTCTCTGCTTCCTTGATTTCCCTCAGATGACCTAAACTTTTCCTTTCCTGATAGAAGGAGGCAAAAATACTGCTCACACTTTAGGGGATTCATCCRCCCTAAGCATAATCCTTGTGTTGCTAATTAGAGTGTCAGTGCTTCCTTTGGTAATAAATTCCTGTCATTCATCTKTCTCTCTTATTTATGGGAAGGATTTGTTTCATTTTCCATTGAAAGTTGAAAATTATACTAATGTAATATTGGAAGTGAATAGTTGCTCGATATCTTTCTGTAGAAGTTATTTTCAAAGATTTTAATGAGAGATTAGAACATTAAGAGTTGGATTATTGCTTTTTCCTTCTATAGTTGATCTTTCACCTGCACCTTTTCAATAACTCCTCCTGTGAGACATTATGTGCCCAAGTTTGTCTTGATTTTGAACCAAACTAGATTCCTAACCACAAGCRTACAAAAGTAAGTAAAACATACACTGTATGTGTATGTGTGTTAATAGCAATGCCATCTGTGGTGAAATGAGAAAAAATAAAACCAAGACAGGTAGGTGGCCCGTCATTACCCATCTAAAGTCAAAGGATATGCATTCTACGGCCCCCTGATAAATACCCCTTAAAACACAAATAACAAATGAAAAACATCCTTATGGAGAAAAAAAACAGATTCCTTCATCTTCACTGGCCCTCACCTGCTCTCTTTTAAATCCAGAAAAATACTAACCCAAACCCTCCCACGAAGTGCAAGAGCCAAAATCTGTCCTTGCTGAGTGCTGAGTTTTCTATGTGAGAATGATTTTGCGTAACTATAAAAGAAGKCACGTATTGCTCAGTACCTTTGGGATAATTAGATAACTTAACACATCTTTTTTCAGTTAATGACTTTATTTTCTCTCCTAGGCTTGTATTTTAATTGCAATTGCTACATACTATTTTAATCCATTTGATTGGTATCTCATGGGTCTCGTGTCAATGGTATTTATTATTGTTTGATAGCAGTTCATTTCACTGTTTAGTGATGTTGATGGAATATACCAGGTGGGCATGTTCACTGCTGCCTCCATATGCAAATGTCTACATCTGGAATKCTGGTGGTACACTAAGTGGTGCTGCACATTTCATAAATTTCAGTCAAGTGAAAAAGTGTATTTTTCATGCTCTTGTGGTCATGAGCTTCCTTTCTGTGTTTCAAGACTTTGCTTCCAGAACTAGTGATGCAGATGCCATGTAGATTCAGGCATCAGTGAGTGATGTACTTTTCCTTGCCTATAATATGTTGGCTTGGAAAACAGGTGAAAACTAAATCACCTGTGAAAAATAATAGTAGGAGGCCTTATGACTGATGTTTTCTAGTGTTTAAGGTTGGAATTTTATGTTTTACTCTAAAAGCTGGAGTATTTTTAGGACTTCACTGGGAAACATCCCATGTTCTCATGTTTCAGAAATGACAGATTGTRTCTTTTTAAGTAATTGTAATAATTTGGAAAACATTATTATTAAAATCAATTCCTCCTCCCTACAGAATTAGACACAGGTGGTTGTTTAATACACGGAAATCTTCAGGAATAGAAATAGATGTCTTTGTGTGATTCCTGCTGTGTCTCCCTGTCTGATGAGAAATGCTTTTTGAGATTTTTATAGATATATATAACTTTGTTAGAAGTAATCAAATGGATTTCATGTGACTGAAGAGAAAGGCTGTTGGAGAGACTGATTCTGAGGATGAGGTACCTTTGAAAGTTCCTGTACATTGGCTGCTACCACATTGCATTATAATAATTTTATTATTACCATGTTTTCTTTTGCTCTTTGACACTCAGCTCTATAACTCTGTCAGCCTTACTTTTGATTTTATTTTACTTTTAAATCAACAATGATGGACATAGCAATATGTTATAAATATTAAACTTTTGTAGGAGTCTAGCAATAAGACTGATCACAGCTTTAAATAATATTAACAAGAACTGTTGCTACAGATGCTGTTGTGTTGGAGAAGTTCTGTAATAAGGGCAAAGGAGGCAGATCTCTTGTACTCTGTTCCCAACACTGATGGTGTTTTGTGAAAATTTAGCAAGAAAAATGAACTTTCCATGACTAGCTTTCAGAATTTATAAAATTATTATAATGGCACTTCCAGTCTCCAGAGAATCTGATAGAATGGAAATATCTTGAGACTTCCAAATGAAAAGCTCAGGAAAATAAAACTTCTTTACTGGTCACTGACCTTAAAAAMCAGTATATTTCAAGAACTAATTGATTTTTTTAGTGCTTTGTTTTTTTTTGGAGGCTGTACGTGAGATATAGGGGTGCAGCTGCATTTTAACAAAGTGAAAAAATAATTGTTCTGCTAAAGCATTCAGGGGAATTAAAGTGAGGAACTTTTTCTGCTGGGGTGTTGCTAGACTTTACAATAGAAACTGTATACTCTTCAATGACTTTAAGTGGTCRTGGATACGATTCTGCCATTGCAGATTGAAATCTAGCAGTTCAGCAGTTCATTGTTCCTTCTCAGGGGYCATTCAGTGAAGAAAGGGTACCATACATTTTTTATTTCAAGTCTGCATCTGGAGGGATGAAGGACAAGAGTAGAGCAGACTGAAAGAAAATGCCTAAATTTTGGAGAAGATGTCTATGTTATGTGGATTAGATCTCTGTACAGACTGTGACAAGGCAAAGAGGATGACTCTTAGGGCACTCTAATTCTCCAGCATATAACCTCAACATTGACCAGCAAAGCTGAGATGATGTTTATGTTAGACAAAGTCAAGTCATGGATTTGGGTATTCAAATCCAAGGAAGGGAAATCAAGTGCAGGACTAGCTGTCAATTGTCAACTGAAAAATCTAAAAAGCCAAGCCATCATCTTTCAATTGTACTACATGCATGACCATCAGCTGTTATTTCATAAGATGGAATTTGTTTTGCTTCACCAGCAAGAGATGCTTTCAGCAGAAGCTCAGTGCAAACTTCTAATTCATGTTACCAATAGTTCCTGAAAAGATAATTCAGTCTAGACTTTGGTACAGCTTTAATTGGATTCCATGGATTTTAGATAAGCCTATGGCTGGAAGCCTAATTCTAAGAGCCCTTAAGGAGCAGGAAATGGCAACTTTTATTTCAACACCTGCTAAAGAATGGCTATGGAAATGTCTGAAACAGGTATCTGACTGGAAAAAAAAACACGAAGAAATCCAGTTGTGGCCTCATTTTTTGTTGTTTCTGAACACTTGGCAGTCCATGAGGGTTTCTGCGATATCTCTTGTCCAGCTAATTGCTTGCTTTGCCTTAGTGTTGGCTTCAAATTTGCATCTTGAGATGAAAACAGAGAGATGACAGACATTTGTGGTAACTTATTCTTTGACATTATTCAGCCTCTAGTAAACTCCCTTTGGGGAGGGAATGGCATTTATTCTACTTACTGGTGGCTTGACTGTCATTTCTTAGCCACTTTCACTGTAGATGAAACCTTGTAGGTTTTCCACACATGACCAGTATTTATCTCCTCCAATATATAAGGACATAGTTATCTAGAGTGAAGAATGTATTTTGCACAGGAAGAGCAGATGAACAGTGAGTTGCTGTGAGGGACTGTGCTATCTGATGGCAAGAATGTTGGATGGGGATTCATGAGACTTGTCATCTATTCCCACCTCTGCCTTGTGCCTGTTGAATGACCTTCAGCAAATCACTTTCTCTCTTTTGTCTCAGCTATCACTTTACCTGCAAAATGTGATAATGAAACACTCTTTTTTTTATAAACTGCTAGGTGCTGATGAACAGCACTGATGAAAAGTTCTGTACAAAAACTAGATGGTATTGAATATGYGATTACATTTGGTGTCACTGAATTATGACTGATGATACAGATACTGACCAGCAAGTAGCTTTAATGGTCCAGTAGATACTACACAACTATCAAAATTTCTGTTTGTCTACCTTTATRAGTCTCAAAAGTAATGCTTCATAGGTGACATTGAGTTTGCTTTCTGCTGTAATGTTGCAGAAAAGCTGAAATCTTGGAATCTGCTGGCGTTTTTTTGGGTTTTTTTTTCTGACCTTGGGAGGCAATGGAGCTCAAGATGACTGTATTAGCTAATTTAAGATTAGTTAAACTTAGTAGGTTGAGGAGTCTGGAAGGCCTGTATTTCAGAGCAATTTATTGTGCTTGTGCAAACATAAGACATACAGTTTCCTCCAGCTGTGACCCATCTGCTGTCCTGGGTTAGTGGGAGCCCAGTGCTGTACCCACAAGCTGCAGGAAGCAGAGGTGGCTGAATGCTGTGTGGGATATCCTTGCTTAGGAATGGAAGGCAGATTTTATAYACCCCTCTGTTTCTGTGTGATCATGCCTGCTCCTGGATGCAAGGAATATGAAGGTGGCTTACGTGCTTTACCAGAAATCTGTGCTGACATACACGTGACTAAAATTTAGGGGAATATTGTAAGTCTCTTAAAAGACCAAGAAGCCCAAGGAAACAGACAAAGGATCCATCATGCCACTAAACAAAAAGTTTGCTACTAAGGCTTTTTGTTTTTAAAAGGCTTTGTCCTGACGCAGTGTTTTTCTGTCTTCTAACTTAATTTCATCCTGAGGTTCTCAGCTGTGGGTACATTGAGGCTGTTGTTTTTCCTGGTATTGTCTGAAGGATTGGTAAATTCAGCCCTAAAATGCCAACTACCTGTTAGTGTTTCTCAATAAGAACCTATATATTTTTAGTAGTAAAGTACTTGCTTGTTTCATTGGGGGATTTATTCAGAAACCCACACAACAAAAAAACTTCATGTATCTTTTTTCAGTGTAAAGTTTGTACTATTATTTAAAATTAATTTGCTGCATTATGGTATTAATATCTTAAATCAATTTTATTTAAAAAACAGCCCTTTATAGGTCTGTATATCTTTGGAGTTGATACCTTGAAATATTAGATCCTGTCTCTTGACTGGGTGGTCAGCAGCCTAACTTTAACTGATGGCTTTTGGATAGGATATATGGACAAATGATTGGAGTATCCCAAAAAAAGTCCAATAGCTTTGAATGTACGAAGTCATAAACTTGACTAAAAAAAAAAGGTATATTTAAAAGCTTGAGTAAAATGTAAGTGACCAGAGTCCATCTGTTCTCAGTGGCAGGTAGACATCTATCACTCGTCTGTTTTAATATCAACCATCCATCTTAGAAATTGAGCTTGTCCTAGGGGATCTGTATTTTAGTGTTTCTGTCATAGAAAAGATGAACTTGCTTCCATAGCTATGCAGTGTGCTGCAGGAACTGAAGAGAGACATTTGATATAATAAAAATAGCAAACCAATAAAATATGAGTCTCTGTTAATGCTGGCTCAACCATCAGAAACAGAAAATTCCATAAATCGTGCTCATCTGTCTTTATTCTTGAAAACTGAGGTTTAAAAATACTTCCTAACTATGGCTAAATGATGAAAATTATCAGGATAAAGGACTGTGTCATTTCCTGTCTCTCAAATGTGGAGCAGCTTTACAACACAGAAGGAATTTTATACCAATACCTCTGTTTCAGCTTTTGTCTTTATGATTAAAAATACAAAACAAACCCATATATATATGTGTATATATACACATACAATTCATCCCTGAAAGCCTGAGGGCATGAAATTTGTTCACAAAGTTTATTGTTCACCAATGTGCAAAGATAAAATTGTCTTCCTTAAAAAGTCTAGCCCAAGCAGAGGGAATTCAGAAAATGAGTGACAGCTGAACAGCTAATTCCCTTGGCCTCCTCTAAGCTTTTGTTGTTAGTTTAATTTCCTATTTTTGGAAATATTCATTCAGAAGCTGAACTCCTTTACTTCTGTACTTCTCCATAAAATTTCTGATTTGCCTTGCTCAGCCAACCAGTGAACTGCATAACAAGTAAGAATACAAAATCCAAAAAGTAGAGAGTGATTCATCCTCAGCTGAGTTATAGACTTGAAACCATTGCTAAATGGCATTTATTTAACCATTACTGTCCAAGATTGGGATGCCACTGAGCATTGAAAGTGTTCCTTTAAACACTAAAAAACATATGAAGATCCCTGTCTCCAAGAGCTGGTAAACTAATACACTGATTAAATATGATCTTGGGAATTGTTGTCAGTAAAGATACTTTTAAGAAAGAGTGATTTTTAATGTTACTTCTTGTTTTGCTACATGATTTGCTACAGGCCTCTCTCGTATTTTATTTGGTGATGGTATGTATACATTTAAAGTAATATACATCCTATTTTATGCCGTTTAGATTTGTTTAGAGCCTGTATTAACTTTGTGTAAAGGACAAAAAGAAAAGCTATTTGGATTATTTGAGTTCCTTCATCTTGCACATGATTTCTATTACATGTGCTATGGCTTCCAGATAGGTTCTCCCAGACAAAAATTATTTATATGGGTATAAATATATTTATATCTACATGTATCTATATTCTATCTGGTACCTTTTGTGTTCATTAGGATTCCATTTAGGTCTTTGCTACATTAAATTTACAGGCATGTGTGACTGTTTAAGGGTTTCACAGACATGCCTGTGTTACAGCACTGTGTTCATTGCCCCCTTCTCAAGGGCAGAGCTTGGGGGRCTGCTCCCTCAGTCCTCACTCTGCAAACCTCTCACCTTGATGCCAAAGCATTCCTGTGACATGGAATACATGGATTCACACCAGGAAAGTCATATCTGCCTATAGGTCACCTTCCTTCACATCCTTTTCCAAGGACATGGAAACTGGAGCCAAATAAGATGGAGCATTAGCCAGCAAATGGACTAACTGGTCTTCTGACATTGAGATGTTCTATTTCTTTAGCCTTCTTGGTTTAAGCTGGGAACATTTTATGAAATAGGAATATTTTTCTCTAGTGCCTGTTCTGTTTACTTTTCACTCCTGAACTGTGCTATGAAGAGCTGCACTTCCAACCACCACAATTTCTCTACATCAACAGAAGAGATGCACTTGGAGCGGAGTGCAGCAAAGAAAATCTTTTAGCAAAGCTGGTCTCTGATTAAAACATCCCTGCAATAATAATTTCTTTCATAGCTTTTCCCCCAAGGCCTGCCTGGTTTCTCTGTTCCTGTTTCCCCTGATGTCTCACTACTGTATCTGGGCACAATGCACCTTGTGGTGCAGATGACATGACTGCTCTGACAGTCCTGTTACCATGAGGCAGCTGCCAGTTCCAATTAACCTCTGAGAGATAAGGACTCAAATTAGCACAAGCTGACAGATACCTGSTAATGGGAGGAGGACGATGATTTTGGTTTATATAGTGTTAGGTTATGACCCAGCATGTGTTACTGATCTGGCTCAYGAAGGCCATGCATGATCATACAGCCTCAGGAGGTACCTGTGCAGGGCTCACCATGGTGTGGGATGAGAACAAGAGTGATTAGGGTCTCCACTGATTCTCCACCTCCTTTGGGGTAGCCAGGAAGGGCTTGAAGGCACTGTGTGTGCAGGAACAGGTTATGCTGAGTGGTTGTGGGAAGAAGGACAGTGCTGTCATCACATGGATGATGATTAGATGCTGCTGTCAGTCTCCAATCAGTTGGAAACTTCTTGGAACTGGTTATATCTTCTGTATTGTTATGCTCTTAAAATATTCTTCATCTCTCTTCAAGAATTGTGTTATTAGAGAAAAACTTAGTTTCCTGGTATAGGGGGTAAATGAAATATTCACTACAGTTGGTCCCAGGTATTTCTACATGGGAGAGTAGAGCTTCTTCCACAAAGATTAATGAAACACTCAGGGTCAATGCTATATAAGACTTGGTAAACAAAAAAACTTCCTTTCAAAAATAGTGCTATCATAAGAAACTCACTGGCTCAGGAAATCCTGATTTGATCCAATTAAAATCCGCTAAAAGTGAAAAAGACAAATAGTTCTGTTACTGAAATTAGCTTCTACTTGAAAACAAACTTCATTGATTTTAGGGAGATATTAATAAAATTCAAAGAACTACAAAGACCAGAAGTTTGAATACTGGGTACAGGCAAACCAATTTTAAATGATGTAAAGTCTCTCTAAAACTTATGTTTCCAGAAGACGAAAGAGAAMTAGATAGACAAGGGCTCCAGATCCAAACAGAAATATAATAGGAAAAAAACCCAAACCCCAACCAGAAAGCCTGAGAGTAATTTTCTTGAAAGAAATCTATGTTTTGTAGTTCAGAAGGTGTARGAATAAATTGAAAGCTTTAAGTAATCAGCAGAGTTTGACATGCAAATGAAAATACAGCAGCAAGAAAGTCTTGTTAGCAGCAGAAATGAAAGAAAGGAAGAGGGTCTTTTAGGGAAGAAGTACGTGGAGCTGGGTATCCTCCCTCGGTCAGCCACAGTCCCCCTCGTCCCTCACATGCACCACAATTCTCCRAACACTGCCGGTACCAAAATATCTCAACACAGAATGGGGAGAGAAAAGMAGCCTGAATTATAAGGTTGCCAAACTGGGCTTTCTCATCATAACCCCATCTTTAAATTTGTTTCTATGAATGTATTGTTAGTACATACTTGGGAAAGAAGGAGCAATTGAAGCTAAAGGAAAATACTGKCTGGGAGTGAATGAGTGAAAAAGTGGACATGGACAAATGGAGGCTGAAAATAAGAAGGTGACTGTTACAGCAGTGGCAGTCTTACAGCTTCTYTCCCCTTATTTGTATTAAAGCCTGACTAACTTGAGCTGGAAATGCAGTTTTTAAAGCGGATTACACGGTGTGGCTGTTAACCACAGCAAGGCACAGACTTGTGACCCAGACTGCTCCTTCCACAGTTGTGCAGCAGAGCCTTATCTGGCAGTAAAAGTGCAAGCCCCCTATATTGATTTTTGACTAGCTGATAATCAGAATGAAACTGGAAAATGAGCTGATTGATATCTGACCTGCACCCAAATAAAGTGAGCTAAGCTTCTTAAAGTTGACATAGATATTATAGGAGGATGTTTGGTTGTTGCAGCAGTTGCCTGTGCAGAACATGAAGAGGAAAAAGGAATTTTGAGCTGCTCTGTCACCAGTTCTAGCTTTTGTTTAACCTTTCAGCAAGTCTGAGACTTTCTGCCTCCAAATTGCGTATTCCATACTCAGTTTTCCCTTTGCTTTAAAAAAGCCATGATTTCCATTATCATACTGAATAACTGGACTTGTCATTTTGTCTTTATACTTCTGGCTATTTAGAAAAAWTACAGCAGACCTCTATCTGCAAAAAAGGATTTAAAGACAGTTTGTCATCCTCTTCATGTAAAAGCATACACTTCACTTTTATAWAAACCTTTCTTTTCAGTACAAGCTCTGGATCGTCAAAATGACAAACAGTAAGTAGTTATTATTTCCTTCCATATTTAGAATTTTTTTTTCTTCACTGTCAGTTGTTTTCTTCTGAAAAGAAAAGCCCAAACAAACCAAGCAGTCTCAGCTTGARTTATATGTGCCCCTTACAGCAGGAAATAGAATTATGACGTGGCATATCCAAGTTTTGGACATGGCCTCTGCACTTGAGACCTTCCTTCCTTGTGAACTCTATAATGCTAYCATGCTAATACTTAGATAAGCTACAAAATCCTTATGGAAATCTGCTGTCACTACTGCAAAATGTTCTCTTTCCCAGTTTTCAGTGGTAAGTACTTACATGTATTGTTCACTATAYTTCTTATAAATTACATTTTTGGAGCACAAAGCCATCTACTGAAATAAGACAGTAATGTAACCTTCATGGACATGTCTTTTCTTACCCTGTTGAGGTTCTGTGTAATGACCCCCTTAGTTCAGGTGGGACCCCCTTTGTGTTTCAGCAAATGGAATTTACTTTGTGTACATCAGCRAGTGACACTGTCGAGACAGAAAAATGTAATTGAGTAACAGTCCTTAAAGCTTCTAGTGTCCAGTGCACAGCAGTCCTACTCGATCTCCATATGAGGTTTTCTTTCTATATGAGTTCAAAACTTTTCAATTTTAAAGCTATATTTTATGCTCCTATAGTTTTATAATATTTTMTATGAAGGAAATAATAATCTCTGCSTGGAGGTAGTTTGTTGATAAGACCTGAAAATGAGATGTCATTAAGGTCTGCTAAAAATCATTGTGGGAATTAAGGCAATGTAAAYATGGGAATTCATTAATTCTGTAGTTTAGTTATGTTCAAGTGGTTTCTATAGACACAAAGAAATTGTTTGAGTGCACAGGCCCAGACTTAATTTTTATAAAACCAAACCCTGATTCAACAAAGCACAAATCCAGTGTACTGTTTCAGTCCTCAATGCTTTGCCTCTAACCCCACAAGGCATTTCTTCCTGTGGTCTCTGATCATCTCTTCAGGGCCAAAACTGAMGGTCTGGTTATTTTCTCATCCTCCTTAGTCAGTTTTGATAGCAATAAGTTACTAATTCCTTTCTTTTTTTTCTGCTTTTAAGGTTCATTCCTCTTAGGAATCTGTTCACCTGATGAGTCTATGCATAATATCTTACTAGCCACACTTGCCAGAGACAAGGATCTGCTGCACAATTGCATAAATGTATGAAGACCAGAGGGAAATGATGTTTGATTGACCCCAGTCTATCAGATCTGAACAGTTACCTGGGATTTTGTTCACCAGAAAATGTTCAAGTTGTACAAAAAGTTCCTGAAGTTCCAAAGGGATAAGAAATTTCTATTAAAAAAAAAATCAGATAAGGATAGAGGAAACTGATTGTCTAAATACAGCAAAGGAATTTGATGAATAACTCAGCTTGGTAGTAATTGATTTTATAATTCTCATTTTACTGGCAGTTAAAATGACCTAATGAAGTTAGAACAACCACAGCCCCTCAGTTAAGCTTAGGGCTAACTTTAGCTACAGGACTCTGCTTTTAATCATGATCAACTTGTTAGTCATCATCATACAGTGCAGACCAATTTCCAGTTCTGGAAGATCGCTGTAGTCAGTTCATAAATATCTGCATTTGTCAGAGAAACTGAATATCAGATAATATCTGAAGCGGTGAAGACTAAAAATTAACATCTTCATCACTTCTGACAGCATCTGGCATTTAGTAACAGCTACTAACACTTCTTAAATGTAGGGACTATCAGCAGCAAAAAATGTTCTTAGTGGACGTAATTTTAGTTCTGTGTTTTGTACTGAAACAATTTCAGTTCAAAGCAGGACTATCGCTAACCATTTTGTCTATAATTATGAACTTAAGTGTTGAAACAGATAATTTACACATGAATGATGTTACGAAGGAATTAATTTAAAGGTTTTTTAATGGACAACATTCAATTTTTTTCAATTATGTGTAATTTTTTAGGCTTTATAAATGACTGATTTTGTCAGTCAGCTCCTGTTCCATGCCTAATGTTTCTTTTACTTATTATTTAGTAATTGCTAGATGGTTTTGGTGGGGGCCCTTTCTACACCCAGTGGCCAGGAGTTTTCAAACAGCTGAGGGCTGCCTTGCAGAGAAATTGATTGAGCTAATTGCTTTTCAAATGTGCCTTTGTACACATTTGTTGCTTTTTTCACAACTATTTCTCTTCCCATTAGGCTGTACGCATATGTTGTATGTCTTGGTTTTTAAGTCATCCTTATCTCAGTTATTCTGTTCTCCGTGCCTGTTTGGCTTCCTCTGACCGCTGTTCTGGGACACTGCAAATCAAAGATGTTTTCTCTTGAGTCTGATATTCCAGTTTCCACATYTTCCAGTAAAGAGAGACCAAGTTTGATGGCAGTATTGTGTAATCTACTGCATGCCAGGAATATCTTACATACAGTTCTTTAGAAGGACAATCTGGTAATGCATGTCACCACACTGCTTTTTAAAGATGATTAATGGTCTTTTAAATGATTCCTCAGGTGAGCTGTAGATCTTCATTATCTTCTCTGAGGACATTGCATTGGATTTATTTGCAGAAAATGAAATTAGGGTCATGAACCTTTCTTGAAAAACTAATTTATATCTTCTRAATTATTGAGAAGCACTATACTCTAATGATGTGATATGGTTGTTGATATTATAAAGACAACTGTCAATAACATGCAGAAGATAACTGTTATTTCTTATTTAACAACTTGGGAAGTTGCTGCTGTCTTTAAAGTTATTTTTAATAGCTGCMGTTCCTACTTCAGTTTCATCTGGATACACTCAAATTTTATCTGACTACCCAATAATTAGCTGCTGTCAATCCAATCAGTGCTAGATTGGCTAAGCTATTTTTTTCTAAAATGCAAAAGTTGTCACAACACTGCTTGACAATATTATGTCATGATGACGTTAGGTACTTTGCCACCTCACCCACTGCATAATGGTTAATTTGAGCAATATTAAATGAATGATAGCATTTAGGATTTTGATGAGCCAGAATTTGCCTGAAGAAGTATTGCCACATAGAATATTTGTGTATAGTTTATTTGGATGGAGAACTTCACAAGGAAAAAATTCTGTCATTTGCTATTGATACATTAAACCCTTCCAAGTAAAACACAACATCTAGATCTGAAAATAGAGGCTCTGGCCTATTTTGYGAGCTCCTCATTAGCTGACTGGGAGTTTATGCAGTGAGGAATCTTAGTGCTTGGGTTTTAGATGCTCTATCACTATGTGTGGCCGTATATTTAATTCTGTCAGGGGTGTATGGAAAACTTTGCACAGCAGATGCCTTGTACCTCCATGATGTTTGGGAAGTGGGTGGTTTGCATGGAACTACAATTCTTTCTTTAAAATTTTCTGCTGATCTTCGGTTTCTCCATGGTTTCCTGTTCTACAACTATTTAAACACCTACAAAAAAACTGTGCTAGCTTTAAGTGGTCTTTAGTGATCTTAAACCTCCTCTGTGGTGCAAAAAGGCTTTGCTATTTGAATTGCAATCTTTTTAATACCCAATAAACATGTTTCAGTGTATAACTGAGGTTAAAGAGGGCTTTAGCTGTGGACTGCTGATTCAACTGACATGTTCTAGAATTTCTGTGCATCACCACTCAACGGTACAGCTCCAAGCACAAGGGAGCTGCTTGAAAAGAGTGGGTGTTTTGTGAAGCTCCAGTGATCCTACTGAGACTCAATGGCCTAGTCTCTGGTGATCCACAAGCACCCATGGAAGTCACTGGTGCACCCAGGTTTAACCACGTTGCCTTCTCAGGCCTGGAACTGCAGCCTGTCACACACATGCAGTGCACAGAACATCTTTCCTTTAGAGCCTGGCAGCTCAGGCTGTGYTCCATAAAGGGTCTGTCAGCCCCATAAAAGGCGTCACCACAGCAGCGTTTTGGGYGAGGAGCTCCATTGTGTGAGCACAATGTCTGCTTGAGGTAAAATGTTCTCAGCGCAATGGCTGTCAGAAGAATCACTGTTATCTCCCGGATTCTGGCAAGCACTTACAGGTCAGGTTTCAGGTTTTCAGGTCCACAATGGTATCTTGCTAAGCACAGTGTGTYCACAGCACATGTATTTCTTTCAGCCAGACCTCTCTGAAGATGGCTTAATGCTCTTCACACATTAGGATAAATCTGCAGCCTCACTCCTGCACAACAGCTTTGAAAGCTTCTTCAGGGTTGATCCAGACCCCCTTCTTTTTCCAGGGCACAAATCTTCTGTGTGATCACCTATGAAAAGAGCTGGAGCAGAGGAAGGCAGCATGGACTGTGAGCATGCTGGGGCCAGTTAATATCTGTTCCCTTTGTTTGTGTATTTCTGTTTGGTTTTCGCGTCCCCCAAAATATTAATATGAACTAATCCTTTCATCTTAGGCATTTTACATCACTTGCTAATTACGAAAGCTAGATAGAATACTACTAGGGTATATATTTTTCACCTGAGGCATTTCTAACAGCCGTTACAAAGGGGATTACTGTGGTGAGTCTCAGCATAGTGAAAAAGGCATTTTGTATATCTCTGCAGAATAATTGTGGTAGAATAAGTGCTGAGCAACTCCCCTGTATGTTGCTGGAGRTGTCATTGCCTGTGATTTAAAGCTCTGGGAGAACTGTACAGCCTTTGSCTAAGCAGCTCGGTAGCAATGGTTAAAATACCCTTCAACTGCACTATCACTTCCCTTTTTAAAAGTCAAAACAGGTCAGTGAAGGTGACAGAAAGTTCTTTCTTCTGCTTGCCTTCATTAAGCTTTTGTTTAAAAAAGAAGGGAGAAGGGACTGAAGCATGCAGAAATTGCTTCAATAACCTTGCAGCAAACTGCCAGAAAGTTTTCCAAGRCACTCAGGCAATTGAACCTGGTGAAAGGAACCTTCTCCCCAAGTCCTGCCCACAGCCCTCCTTAATAAAGTTGCTGGAGGTTAGGGTTTTTCTGAACACTTAATTGCGTAGGTCTCCCAACAAACTGGTGCCAGCCTGAATGAATCAGAGCTGACRTTGCCAGTGAGGAGGGGAAAAGGCCGAGCTGAAGGGAGGACGTTCAGGGTGTGCAGGAGAGTGGGGACCAGCAGTCTCCAGTTTCCACTGCTGGCCAGCGTACAGAAGTCACCAGTTAGGATTGGGTTACAGCTCATGRCTATTTAGACTTGGACATGGACTTGAAGCCACTTCATGTCAGTACAAAGGGAGGAATGTAACACTGTTTCTCCAGTGCCAGGGGGAAGAGATTTGTAGGTTGGTATGTGACCTTCACTGCTGGCCCATGCAGGTGCTGTTCAAAGGCTCTCCCCATTCAGCTCTTGATACTGATACTAGATTAAAAAGAGAGAATGAAAAAAGTCCTTGTTAAAAACTTTCCTCTCTGTTTTTTCCCTTTATCTCTGTGAACAAGTTGTCTTTTGATTTGCTTGGGTTTGTGGGTTTAGGAGGCTGTTTTCCTTTCAAGGACTTACTCTTGTACTATGTATTTTTTCCTTTAGTGAATAACATTTAACTCAGTGAAAGAAGAATTTGTCTTGAGGCAATTCTTGGGTATTAAAAAAAAAAAAATTTAATTTGTGCCCATCCTGTYTTGTCGCACCAGCTTTTTGCATTTTAAATTGTAGCTCCTTACCTGTATTCCAGTGTGTGTGTTAAAAGAATCAAATCAAAGAAAAGAGAAGAGAAGCATGCAAAGCCAGAAAATCAAATCAGCAGGGCAATTAAATCAATAGTTAATAATAATCTTACTGGCTGCCAGTCAGGGAGGGGACCAGCATCCTCTCTGGTGTCTGGCACCATTTTCCGAGGTCAGTTGTGTTTCCTAACAGCCCCACAGTTCTGTGCACTCGGGTAACTCATGGTGTTTAMGATGTTCAGAGATGAGGTGTTTGGGATCTTTTAGGGACTGTGCCGTGCCATCCTGTAGTCGGAAGCAGAACAGACCAGCCTTCCTCACCCTGCAGAGCAGACAGCATCTATCAGCAAACACAAGGCTTAGCACACATGTTCAGGACTAACTTTTGTACCAGAAAGATCTCAGGGTTTCTGAGGAGCTGGAGTGTGCAGCAGAGCAAAGTTTATGTAAAGTCTTGTGCTAGTAAGTGCTTAAGGTCAAATTTCTTCTCAAGGYCTCCTTGGAAGGCTGCAGAACTATGATGCCCACTTCTAAAGATGGTTCTTTTCCTGTATGCATGCTAAAAGGAGCAAATGTGTAGAACAGAGTTGCTCCCTCTGTTTCCAAATTCCCTCCCTGGAATGCTGTTGAACTGAGCAAGCSTGCCCAACCTTAGCAGCTATTTTTCCTTAACCCTCATAGGGTTTTTCGATTGAAGTGGTTGGTATAATTAAAAAGCAGCTCGACTGCTGCTGAGTTTCTTTGTTTTATATTTACTGGAGAAAACCACTGGGCTGTTGGTCTGTGAGTTTTATGTTATTATTTAATTACATTGAGGGAAGATCCAGCATTTTGGATAATTTATTTTGAGTGYTGTATTTTCCAGGGTTTCATTTGGTTCTAGAATTAATCCCTTTCCTTCACAGAAGTTTGCATATTGTTTTGGATTATTTATACTTCCCTGTGCTTCCAAATCCATTATTAATCACACAGGTATTGAAATACATTTCACAGATAATACTGGACATACTGCTGTATTGTTTGCTCACATAATAGCCATGCTTTCACCYGGCAGGTTTCTCATACATCAAATTATCATTAGATAAGAAAAAATGTTACGGTGAAGATTTGCCAACAACTTAATGCTGAACGCTCAAGCAAAACCCTGATGTTTCCCATTCCAGGTGATGACTCCTGGGGACAATAAATGAGCAGATGCTCTGGTTAGATGAGAGCGTATCACCTTCAGGGATGTGAACAGTGCAAGGTTCTGCTCAGTGGACCTAAAGGAAACCTCTTGTTCATTTTTTCTCCGGCAGCGTTCCAGATGACTAACCAAGAGAGATTTCTTTCATGGTTGCATTTTGGTCAGTGTAAAAAGGGACCATATTTCAGTTTAGAGAGTGTTCTGCAGCTATCAGTGACTGTAAGCCTAAGAATGCAGGGATKGAAAGGACCATCTGGGTCTTGCTTTCCAGTTTCTGGGTCATCCAGACTCTAGAAACCCATGGGCTGCAGGCCATGCTTCCCCAGGCTCCACTGCGTCATTKCAACCTCACAGCAAAACCCCAAAAACCTCAACTGGAAAGGAAGGRAAATCAAAGGGAAAAAACAAGAGTGATAGAGAGTTTTAGCCACAGTCTAGACCCTTGCAGGAGCATAAAATATCAGATAAAGCTCCTTGATGATCCCAGCAGGCAGCCCTAGCCTACTGCACAGAGGAAGACAAAATCTCCTGTCCCCTGTTTTCTTTGCAGGCTTTCCCACTGAACTCTTGGATAAAAATGGATTTAACCCTGAGAGTCTAAACAAGTGTATCAGTCAGCCCTGGGAGATGCTAACACTGCTGAGAGCTGCAGCATTTTCCACCCTGTGTTTAGAGTCAAAGGGGAGCACAGCTTTGCACCCTGGAGACAGCCGATCCATGAACACATTTCCCTGCMCTGTACACAACAGGGCTGTTCAGGAGAGAGGGGTGCACCTATGCTGTGCCACACGGAGCTTCAGGCTGGGKCCCTGAGACAGTTTTTCCATCTCAGTCTGGTAGAAATCTCAGCATGGGTTCCTAGCTGTGGTGTAGCATGGCACTGGCCCAAGAGTCATTCTGAGCTGGCATTGGCTTAGGGAGCTTAAATCTGGGCATAAATACACTGCAGGCACCATGGAAGAGCACACAAAAATTGGAGATCTCAGTGCTGTTCCCATGTCAGGGAAGACTCTTCAAATACCTCTCTTTWTCCATTTCCACATCTGTACTTGAGGGAGAGTAATAGCACATTGACACAAAAGCATTTTTCTGGTCCTTGGATGGATGGTTAGTGCTGACATTAAGACATAAATCTGTTGAAACCGAGGATTGGTTAAATAAGTAAAATATTATTACAGARAGTCTCTTAGCTGTTCAAAATGACCTTTCTCCTTAAATTAGCACGAGTGAAAAAGGAATAATTGCTTTCTGTCTGCCCACAGAGTCAGGCACACACAAAGTCCTCTAGGTTTATTAGACTTCACAACAGAGTGGAGGACATCCACTGTGTCATCCTCACCAGTTCCTCAGCTCCTGCAGTGTCTGGCTCTTTTCAATGCAGTAAAAGGTCGCTTTCTGCAGACAAACAGCAACAGTAATAACCTCTACATCACTCAAATGGAATCTCTTCTCTGAAATTCAGAGGAGTAGCAGCACAGGTTTATAGARTTTCCTTCCAGTGATCTCAAAGGACTCTGCAAGTGGGGGAAAAAAAGCTCAAAATCCTCACCCAGTCACTGGGCCCTAGTGTGGCTATTTCACAGGTGGCAAAGACATGTCACAAGCAAGAAGTGACTCAGATGTACACGTGAGAGCTGGGGCACAGCAAAGAGCAAGGGAAATTACTTCTGTTGCCTGCCTGTGCTAAGAAATTAAAAAAATGCATAAAGTAGAAATGGAGATTTGTTTCTGTTGCCATCTGAATTTAATTTTAAGTCATGTGYAAAGGACTCTGTAGCCTTCCTTTTAGTGTAATATTGGCTTTAATTTGGCTTAGCCTTTGGGAAGGATGTTTGATTGACTGAATTAGAGAAGGAAGCTCAGTCCACAGGCGACTCTACCAAAACCATTTTAAAGATTGGCTTAAGTTCAGCCCATTTTGAGGACTCATTAAATCTCTTTATATGGCGATATTTATAATTTATGTGCAATGTTCTTAATCTTAATCATTTATATAATTAGAACACATTAATGTAGTTGTTGTAGATGCATTTTTCTGCAGACAAGCACCACTGTGCATCCCAATTGCAGCTGGGCTGGGGTAGTGTCCTCTGACCCATCAGTCTCGTAGCTCAGAAATGGCCTTTGCAAGTTTCCTGCTCATAATTTTTCCTCCCAGAACTGCGTATGAGCTCTCCTTGTTTCACTTGCTTTTTCAAAAGTCTCTATACTGCCTGCTTTTAGRCTGGTATTTCTGGGCCCAAAATAATGGGATTGCACAGAGGAAGCACAGGGAATTTCTTGGGCTGGAATAATGTCTTCAATGGGTCTAGATGGGAAGMTCTCTGGGGATAGCACCTCCTTCCTACTTTGTTTGTTGAGTGCCAGCTCACTGCAGACTTGCTTTGGGACAAGAGATCTTGCCAAAAGGCATTTGGTGCAAAGCAAGACAGTTTGAGAGTAAAAGACATTGCGAGTTTGCTTTTCCTGAAAGAAGGAAAAAGGCTTTAAAAATGAAAGTTTTATTTGTGGAGAGAGGGTTGCTGGTTGTTTTGTTGGTTTTTTTTTTTTTGGGGGTTTTTTTAATGGCAACATCATGACCCCTTCTATGTTCATGTGTCATTATTTCTATGAAAACTTGAACTATCTCCTCTGTGTTCAGGTTTGCAACATCAAAAGGACCATAGAACATTCTTCTTTGATGTTAAATTTTTCTGCTGATGCTGTCTGTGGTCAGGTAATACCACATGATTAATGTGAAAAGATTCAATTTGCTTATATTTTCCCATGATCACTAGCAAAGCAAAGATGCAGTGCATCAGTGGGATATGAGATACAGTCAATCAAGAAAATCCTCAGCATTAGAAAACATATTTTTGGCTTCCAAAAATCAACCCTGATACATTTTCTTTGGTTTTCTCTCTCTCTCTCTCTCTTTTTTTTTTTTTTTTTTTTTTTTTTTTTTTTTTTTTTTGCATAATTACTTAATATTAAAGACAGCGTGGTTTGGTCATTTAGTTAGTAAAATCAGGCCTTGGGACTGGGAAGAACTGGCTCCTCTCACTCAGCTCAGCTATTGGCCAGGACAARCAAGTCACTTTGCCTTTTTTATAAAATAAGGATAATGGTTCCTCCATTGTAAAGATGTGAGATCTGCCGCTGAAAAGCAGTACATGAGAGTTAGGTAATATTATTTCTGGCTCTCCTACAAATGTGCTTAGTGTTCAGTTTTCCCATCTGTAATGTGGGGATGTTAGAACTAATCTACCTCCCAGGGTTGTTTTGCTTAATTCCATAAAGTACTTGAAAACCTCACATGGAAAGAGTTATAGGAACACAAGGTTTCTTAATAAAGCTCATTCATGAGTAATGTATTTTTGAAGTAAGTGACTTGAACCTTCACCCATAGTTGGAAACCAACATGAGCCAAGTCTTCTTTGTTGTTCAGCAAAGGTTGGTTGATTTTTTTTTCCCCTTAAATATTTAATTCTCATACGGCTTCACATCTCTGGTTTCTGGCTATGACTGAAAGCAGAAATTCCAAATACCACAAGAGAAGACTGGGGTTTTAACTTTTTTTTCCTGACCCTCCCAGAAGCTGGAAGTTTTGAAACGTATAGGAGTCTTCCCTGCCATCCACAGTTCCCAGTCCCATCCTGCAAAGAGAGGTGTCTGAAGTAGTTTTCTCTGAAAACTGAGACCCAGCTCATACCCTGCACCTTTGGGATCTGCTCAGTCACCTTGAATGTGACAAGTGACTCTGGGGATGTAGCAGGGCTGCTTTATTCAGACAGCCACTTAYCAGCACTGCTCTGCCCTGCCTTTAGCTATACCAGCCCCTTTCAGTCTCACGCAGTGCACTGCTTCTGTTGTTGATTACTGCTCAGAGCATGGGGAGGCTCTTTAGAAGCGCTGCACAAATGCTGGGGCTGAGATGGTCTTTACGTCAAAGGGCTGTAAGAGAAAATTAGCCAAAACTCATTTATCTCAGTGTCAAAATTCCTACTAACTGGGGAGGAAGCGRAGTTGGACCAGGCTGGAGGCTGTCAGGGAGCCTGGCCATCACACCGTGGGATGCATTACAAACCCGGATTTGCAGGATCTCTGCCTGCAAATAATCCACACTCGGAGTGCTCTGCACATATCATTTGATGTGTGTAACAGAGGGATGGTGCCAGGAGCACAGAAGCTAACTTGGAGCTTGGGGAAGTTTTCAGTCGGTTTTGCCAGGGTTTCCCTCGGTGGGAAGGCACGGACGGCTTTCTCCTGCCCCCTCCTGGTGCAGCCCTCAAATGTGGCGCTGGGAGCAGTAGGCTGGAAAAATGGCACCTTCGTTTTCCAGGGGATTTGCACCTGGTATATACGGCAAAGCTGGTCTATTTTCATGGCACGAAAAGGAGGTGTTATCATTATTTTTATTTTTTACTTCTTGGTGTTGTAAATCCTGCTGAGCTCTTTGAAACGAAACCGAAGGTGGGCCTGGTAGATGGACTTGCAGTGGAGTGRAAAGCAAAATTTGGAGTATTTCAGGTGTATGATCTAATGCCCTTCATCATGGCAGTACACTGCCTTAGGAAATATTTCTATATTTCTTTTTAAGCTAGTGTGATACTTATCCAACCGAAGAATAATGTAGTGCAAATTTAAAGAAGGTAGATAAGATTAATTTAAAGAAGGTAGATAAGATTATGTAGTCGTCAATCAAATGTGGGGACTCCCTTCCAGGGGATAGCTGCAAATCCAAGATTTCTCCTCAAAGCTTGGCGATGGGTACAATGCTGCCATCCTTCCCTTGAACAAAAGGCAGCCCCTGGGCATTGTGCTCCATGGAGGGTCGGGGCTCCTGAGGTCGATGGCACCATYGGGTGCACAGAGCAATGCAATCTTAACTTTCCCTATGGCTGCCCACAGAAGCAGTAAATCAATGTCGAATAAGTCAAAATAGCTGCTGAAGGAAACTGCTTCACATTCAAACCCTTCAGCCTTTTGGATTGAGCACAGTGTGAATACAGTTGAACATGAACTATAACATTGCTGCCTAAAAGTGGGCATCTTAAATCTGGGCTATCAGTCTCTCTTCATATCTGCATCAAATTATTTCACTTTGTAAAATGATTATSATGCACAAAACCAGAAGACGATATGCAAGGATTTTCAGGCCTTTTTGTTACCATATTTTGAAATAAGTCTATGATCTTCCTGTCTGTGGACTCAAAACTGTTCTGCTCTTGATGTAAGTTCTCTGGACATCAATATATTTCTGGAAAAAAAAAAAATCACAAACTGAGAGTTTTTTAATCCCAGAAAAAGAACTGATGAAGAATTTCTGACTGTTTAGTTAAGTATCTGTTCCTTTATMTTTTCTAAGATATGCCTATTGCAGAGGCTGAATCTTCTCTATTTTCTAACCATTTTGGAACATTTTTTTAAAAAAAYAAGTAAGTTTCAGCCAGCTGTGATTGCACTGCATTTTCAGAGGCTGTTTGTGTCTCCTGTGAAGGTGTTGAACTTTCCATTAAGTCCCATGTGGCTGTCCAAACTGTTGGGAACACTCTGCTCAGCCATGTACCAAGCTGAGCTGAAGCAGGCACTCACTAGGGTGTTATCTTTCTTCAGTATAAGTGTTTGAAAAGCACATCTTGCARCTAATGATATAGATTTGTCTCTTTCAAAAATAATATCTCTTTCTTAAATGTGTTCTAGCTGAGAAATTTCCATGTGGAGTTGAGAAACTCAGCTCCCTCTGGGTGCCAGGCTTTCTGTACGGAGTTGGAGAAAGGTGGGTGATGCTTTGTGGAGCTCATGCATTGGAAGGAGAACAGAAAACCACATCATTTATGYTAAATGGACAGTATCAGGGACAGGAAAAAGAGGCAGGACTTGCTGTTTTCTTTTAGTCATGACTAGTAGTTTTAAGAAGAAAGTCTGGTTGCATGAAGCTCACTCCATCTGTTGTTTTTTAGGGAAATTTCCAGAGAGTAACTCCTTGCAATAAGTTTCTCTGGACTTTTCCATTGGAGATTGTATCTGGCCAATTTTTGAAGGATTGTGACTTTCTGATCCATTTTGATCCTGTCCRGATCCATCAGTGTAGCTGTTGAAGCCAATGCATAGAGAGGTCTGAACAAAGCCACAAAAATTTTGGGAGGTGAAGCATTGGTTCACCACTCAAAAATTCTGTTATGGGTGGACTTTTGAAGAGTATTTTCCATAAATTTATGTTTATACGCAACAGACCACAAAGACATAACAATTTCAAATCAAACAAAACAGTTTAGTCGGACTGATGAAAATAACCATTTTTCTTTCATAGTTCTTTTCGTCAACAAACAGATATGAACTTCACTTCAGGGCAGTGTGGATGTTTTTTCTCTCTTCACGTTCACCTGGCAACTGAAAAGTTAGTTATTTGTCCAGGCCTGGTTGTGAATCATCTTGACTCAGATGTGTCCCTGCTGGGGAGGACATGTCAGCCCCTGCCACCTTTGCGTGGTGCTTTGAGTTTTCAAGTTCACCATAATCCAATTTGGCCTCAGATGACCTGAAAAATACCATTTCTCAAAAAGCACTTGAACTTCTACAGGGCTTCAGGGCAGGTAAGTACTGAGATAGGTATTAGATAACCAGAGCCTCAATTTCTAATCTCTCTCAGACACTGGGATAACGAAAAGCAGGCAGTAACTTCTGCAGTAACTGAGCTATGGAAGTTTTGTAGCATCATATAATGTAATGTTCCAATTTTCATTCTATTAGACCTTCTGCATAACAAAGGTCTTATCTGTCTTCACTACTTTTAGTAGCATGACCATGACTTTTGCTTGAATCATAGAACAGAAATGATAGCAATAGGTGGGGCCTCAGGAGGCAATCCAGTCCTGTCCCTCTCTCAGCAGCGTCAGTGTGGTAGAATAGAATAGATAATTCCAGTTATCCAGAATAGAATAGAATAGAATAGAATAGATAATTCCAGTTATCCAGAATAGAATAGAATAGAATAGATAATTCCAGATAATTCCAGTTAAGGGACCTACAATGATCATCCAGTCCAGCTGCCCAACCAATTCAGAGCTGATCCTTGGGGCTCCCTTCCAACTCAGAATATTCTGTGATTTCGTGACYAAAAGTTAAAGCCTGTTAAGGATGTGGTCCAAATAGCTGTGAAACACTGAGAGGCTCGGGGCATCGACCACCTCTCTAGGAAGCCTGTTCCAGTGTTTGCCTCCCTCTTGGTAAAGAATTGCTTCATAACATCCTGTCTAAACCTCCTCTTGGAATACTTTYGAAGCATTCCCATGTATCCTATCATTGGATCTGAGGGAGAAGGGATCAGCACCTTTCTTTCTGCTTCCCTTCCTCAGGAAGCRGTACAGAGTTATAGGGTTGCTCCTTGGCCCCCTTTTCTCCAAGGAACTGAAAGTATTTGTATAAAGAAGTCTTAAAAAACTTCAATGGTTCTGAAACTTCCCTAGAAAATTAGTCTGCAATGCTTACAACTAAAAACAATTACTTCTCTGTCTCATTCTGGAAGGTTTTTTTTTGCTTTTTTTAGTTTCAAAAAATTTATTTCTAGAATCCAGCCTAGATGTACAGTTGTTGTACCATCAGCATGTCCAATGGTTAATTAGAGTCACTTTGTTATTAATTTTTAGTTTACTTTCAAGTTTGGTTTAAAAATCTTTTCCTCTACTAGATTGCATTGCTATAGCAGAGTAGAGGTAACTTTCTTGCAGACATCCAGAGATTTTGCACTCAGAGAAGACCACRTAGTCATCACATTTTCTCTCCCACATATCATAGACTTTTATATTTCATGCTGTTACCCAATACTTTGCATTTGAATTAAGCATAGCTTTTATTTTGGCTAAAATATATTTTCTGGAAAAGCATCTAATTTTGATATGAATACATCAGGAAACGGATAATCAATCATTTCCTTTAGAAGTTTGTAGCAGTGGTTAATCGCTGTCACTGTTTGAAAAATTGTGACCGTTTTGAATTTCTGATTTCAACTTCCAGTCACCGGTTCTCATTATGCTTTTCTCTGCCAGATGTAAGAACCCTTTAGTATCCAGTACGTTCTTGTCTGGAAGTAACTACACAGTGTAATCAAGACATCACTCATCCTTTTCTTCCCAATAAACTCAATAGATGGGTCTTTAAATCTCTCACGGTCAGGTGTCTCCTTCATTCATCAGGTCATCTAACACTTGTTCTTTGTTGCCATTTCTGTTGTTTATAGAGGTTGGTAAAAACTGGACCAGACTTCTGTGAGGTTTTGTACTGTGAGGAGATAGGAACACATTACTTCTTGCTGCTCTCTTGTTTGCAGGTATATGGATCATGGGAACAACTTGTCCTTTTTTATAGTCTTTCTGGAATTAGTATTTGCATGCTTATTTGCCAAACTATTCTCCAGAATTACAGCTTTCCATTATCCAGGGTCCTATCAGGTTTATTTTCTCTTACAGATCACCTTTGCACTGACTGCATTTTGTTCAAATGGGCTCCCTTTCACAAGTGACCCAAAATACTCTCAGCATTAGTATTTTCTCCTCATCGTTATTTACCAGGCTGCTAATATTTGTGTCAGCCATCTGTCTATCAGTGCTGACTTTATATTCCCTTGCAGAGCATCAGTGAAAACGCTGAATAGCGCCGAGTATACTTCAAAGCCCTGCGGAAAGCCAGGAAAGAATCCTCATTTGATGATGATCTGATTGACGCAGCTGGGTTYTGAGTTATGCTAAATAGCCATGTCTTAGCCATTTAACATAAGTTTCCTTCATGTTATATAGTGTTTATCTAGTAAGTATGTCATGCACTAAGTCTAAAGCCTCGAGAAAGCCTGCTACATCTGTACAGTTGGCTTTTTTTTGCAGGCAGAACATGAAACCAGTTTTATTTGAACTATTTTCCATAAACCCACATTGACTGGCAGTAATTAAAATCTTGTTCTTTCATGTTTTAGCATGAAATCCTGTCTCAGTTTTTCCACTTTTTTACCTGGGATTGATGTGAGGTTAGCTGCTCAATAACTCCCCTGTAATTGCACTTGATTTCCTGTTCTCCCTCTCTGCCTTTCTCTCTCTTTATCTCTATCTCTTGCTTTCTTTTTTTTTTTTTTTTTTTTTTTTTTACTATCCTGCTTCCAGTCACCTGGAATCCCTCTGATATTAAAATTTATTAAAAATTAACATTAGCAAGCCAGAGTTCTCCTCGGTCAAATATTTTAGGACCCCTGGGTGTTATTTATCCAGGCCTGCTGATTTTAAAATGTTTATCTCTACTGCATGATGTTTAACATCCTGCTTATTTCCTAATGGGCTGGAAAGCACTTATTCAACCTTGGTCTCATATAAACACCATCAAGATATTACTTTTCAAAATACCAAACRGAAACATTTATTGAACAAGTCTGGCTTTTCGTATCGTTGTTCTCAATTTTACTGTAATGCAATTCAAACACTCCTCAAAAAATCCTGCTCAGCATTGCCATGGGCCACTTTTTCACAATCTCTTTATTTTCCAATATCAGCTTCTCTTCATTTCAGACAGTTGCTGTACTTTTTCCTGTTTGTTGAATCTTTAAAACACTTTTGGTTTACCGCTGAAGTAGTTGAGCCTTAGCCAGTCTGTCCTTGATGATGCTGATGGACTGACTATTCTGAAAGAACTTCTGATTTCCATTCATGTTTTCCACTCTGATTTCTTCCTCCCACTCGCTGTTTTCTCATAATTTTTCTCAGCTGGAGGATATTAGCCATTGGGAAGCGCCAGCTACAATTGTCTTAATTTTGTCCACTTTTAATTACCAGCTCTTAGGATAATGTCATTTGCCAGCTGTATGACTGCTACATTCTCTGTTAATCAAAAGGAGTTGCAAAATGAGTAGTTCATGTTGGAAGCAGTGTCTTTTCCTGGTGGAAATGCATAAGCACACGTTGTCATCCCATTCCTTCCTCACTCTCATTTGGATGAACTGCATTGCACCTAGGATAAATGAGATCATTGAGATTTCTGCAGAAACATGGCTCAGGTCTGGGAATCGTGCACTGGATTCAGGCCCGAACCTCACCTTCTCTGGAGTATAACAGACATCAGGCTTTGCTTTTCATTTTGGCCTTATCTCACATTCGGTTCATTCCTCTCTGCCTAAATTGCTCCATATTCTGATGCCTTCCTCAGGGCTCACTGCTGCAGATGGTGTATTTATATTAACTTAAAGATTGCATTCCATTCCATCTTTCAAATGAGATTAATATATTTTTCAGGCCATTGTGGTTACCCGACCTGACCTCCTATAAATGCAGCCTATAATTCTTCACCCGGATTCCAGCATCTGGTCCTATAACTCATACTTGAAACACGGCATGTCTTTTTTAGAAATGCATCTCGTGGACACGTAAAGCCTCTGTCACTTGGATGCTTTTCCTTATGTAGAATAAAATMCAGTCCCTCGATGATGTATAAACATCGCAGTACCTATGGCTGTTTATAAGTGTGCAACAGTGTCATCCTTCTAACTGTGTTTCAATACCTGCCTTCTACCTACCTAAAATATAGCCCTGAGTTTCTTCCAAGTGGATATTGTCCTAGCCGTGCACATCAGATCTGGAAGTCACTGAGAGCTGCAGACACTTAATGAAAGATGCATAATAAAACCCCAAATAATCCAATTACTTATGGTGTCATCCTTCTCAGACACATGTGCATAGTTTGAATGGATCTCTGCTGCTATGTTTTACATTTCTGTAATGTCTTTCAAATGAGGACGGGGATACAGCTGCTGGAATTAGGAGGGCATTGTCATTTGCTCTGTGACACGAACGCATATTCTTGTATGCATGATTAGTGTCAGAAAACAGGAACTGGAGTGTTCAACATCTTTACTAGTACTCCTGGGGTTTACACTTATTTTTTATTTCATTTAATTTCTTTTTCTATGGTGAGATTTTACAGTGAACCCTAATATACTCCTGCAGAATGGCATTCTCCTGGGCCTATTTGAAATTCTTGATCTTTTCTGCATCTGTTTAAATCCTGCGTTCATGCACGTACGGTACAAGGTCAACCCTTTTGTTTGTTATTTTTATGGAGTTTAAAGAAAGTCCAAATACCTGACCGAGGTACCTGTCTGGTGCAGCCTTGTGACAGTTGCAAAATCTTCAGGCTTGGAGAGTCACATGATTAAGTGTTTCTTGAGGAATACAGGGAACCATAAAACCAGGGGTGCTCTYTGCAGCTAACGGGTGGGTCGGGCTGGCTCAGCCCTGGTCAGAATGCAGAAGGTGCTGAGTTGCCTGTTCAAAGAAACCCAGCCAAACAATATGTTGCCAACTTGTGCTCCAAACAGAGCCMTGCATGTAGGGAGGTGAAGAGCTCAAAAATAAACCACAAAGCTCAGCTCTTCCTTAGGCTTRTCACCTTCAAATTCAACCTTACCCCACAGCACAGCTGACCAGCTTCAGAAGACTGACCAAAGAGAGTGCAAGCAAAGATGTTCTGCCAAGAATATTTTGGGTTATTTCTGCAGAAGTTACACTTATGTCCGGTACTGGCTCTTTCCAAGTCAATATTGAACTGAGCCTCCAGTTCAGTGTTATTAGAGGTGTCACACTYCTAGGGGGTGGCTGCTCATCTTGAGCACAAAGCTTGGCTGGCTGTCGTGCAACTGTCTGCACTGCTAAAATCTCAAGAACTTGCTCATGAAATGTCTTGTTTTGGAATGGCTACAGTTAGCCCTGAAATTATAATTACTTTCAATTTTTATCTGCTCCTTTTTTTTTCTTCACAAAAGTTAAACTCCCTTCAGACGTTTGAAGGGGTTTTGTTATATTTCTGCTACATTTTATTGGTGTGAATCTTTGGGGAGAGGCTGATGTCTAAAGGAAATTTATTATTAAGGACTAGCTATACTGTTTCCCAGCAGTGAGCTTGTTACTGACACATCTTCGTCTAAACTCTGTAATTGGTAATTATGTTTGTCTGACCTACATTCTTCTGCGTAATTGTACTGAGATATGGTATCTTTCAATTCCTGAGTAAAAATGTCCACACCAGTTGTGAAGCGTTGCTGGGCAGAAGCTTTCACCCTCAAAAGGCAGTAGTATTTTTGTGGTGGAGGATGCATTTTTTTTTAAATGTATGTAGCACTGGAATCCTATGGGAGTAAAAAGCAATGTTGAAATAAGTTAGATATAATGACATGATTTTTCAGAACCTAGGAAACTAATGGTCAATTAAGTCCCAGTGGAGGGTGTGTATTAGCTTCCTAATTTGTTTTGGATCCATGGCTGGAATGCGTACGCACATGCTATTCAGTCCGGAGCATTCATGTGAAAGATCCTTGGGGTAATTTAACAGCTACAAATGGTACTTCCATCTAAAATTGTTATTGTGTTGTGTTTCTGCACCAATTGAGCCTTCAGTAACAGATCTGATGATCAGGTTTGAAAATTTCCTCTTCTACCGATTTTACCATCAAAAAAAGGAAAAATCAGATTTCTTCTGAGGTTCTTCAGAGGATAAAAAGCCTTCCTTTCCACTTTACAAAAAAATTATTTCCCATTAATAACATGGGAAATATCTTTCCTACTGCTTCACCTCAGAAGTTTTTCAACATTTTGCACCCATGAAGATTGGAGGAGCTAGTGGATTATTAGCATTTCCCAGTATGTGGACTAGATAATTCGACCAAAACCCTAGTTTCTGAGCCTTTCACTCTCTGGCTTATTGACCCAAAAGTTTTTCATCTGTTCCTTGGGGGCTACTGAGAATTCTGATATTTTCTCCATCTGTTTCTCGAAATTTCCCTTGTGAGCACTCGGCATGTTTCCCTGTTCCTTCCAGATGACCCTCTCTTGCTGTTCCCACTGGGTGTCATAAACTCCATGACTCCTTCCAAGAAACGTTAAGGTGAGTCGCATTTTATTTATTGTGCTGAGTAATGCCATTAACACGTTCCAAATTGATCCATCAAAGAAGTCAGCCTGGAGAGCCTGCTCAGTGAGCAACTTCAGGTCAAATATTTAGGTGGGGCAGTGCCACTCACCTGAGCATTCTGTGAAATTGTTGTTGAAGTGTATCACCCAAAATTCCCCTTTGGACTTTGCTGGAGTTGCTGGTCTATTCCATGAAGTCAAACAGCTGCTTCTTTTAGAATACCCCTCTGAAATGTGAGCACAGGACAGGGAAATTGTTGTCCCACTGGATCATTCATCTGGAGGAGACATTATTAATAAAGGGTGATAAACTTCACATTGGTTTGGGATGAAGGGATGTCTGTTTTATAGGTGGTTTGTTTTCTCATGTTTTGAGCCCAGTGCTGAGCCCCTGAGCACAGCCTGGCATAGGTTGAATCCTGATTTAGGGAAACTGCACAATATTGACACTTCCAATGGCTGCAATGAATGCAATCTCTCCGTTTGAGGGAAAGCAAAGAAGTAAAAAAAACAGGAGCAGATAATTCCTTGTGATGTATTAGAAATATGAAAGCTGCTGTCCAGAGTTTCTCAAAAATTGTTTATTTGTCCGCAAGCTGTCTGTAGAGGACAAGGGACACCTATTTGTTCCCTAAAAACCCAAATAGGTTAATTTAATAAAAAACTATAGTAAACCTATTTCTCCCTACATATTTTGCTATGTGGCTTCACTGAAATGGTGTTGTTCCTCTTGAACTTGTTTTCTTCCAGGTGTGTATATGCCTTGGTCTGCACATACCATAATGTTTCATGATCCACCCTTGGGGAGAGCAGGGAGCAGCCCTAACAAGAGTCCCAGCTACGGGAGTGCTGGGCAAGCTGGAAGCCTGGCACACAGGGGAGAATGGGAAGAACAAGTCCGTAGAATGAGAGTGTTCCTGGTTACCAGGGAAACAATCCTAAATTGGAGCTTTTTTTTTTTTTTCCAATCAGAATATTTGTTTTCATTTGCAATAATTTGATAAGGGGTTTAGTTTTTGATCTAAAAAATAGTAATTTTCACAGGAATATCTTTTTAAAAATTCTTACATTTTTAAAAATTTAGTATTGATAACATACAGATTTCATTTAGAAAAAAAATACGGTGAGCTAAGTCATCATCATCTTTTCATAAGCACCTAACCTTGTACAYAACTTTGTGGAAATAGAGAGATTGTTGATGGGGCTGGAGGGACTTAGAGAGATGTGCTGGTATGGAACTGGATCAACCACACCTGAATTTCCCCCAACAGGTATTTGTTTAATGTGCTTGCAGGGAAGCTCCCATTGTGTCCATTCCTCAGTCATCTTAGGTGATCTTGCAGCTTCCCTACCCCCACAGTTAGTAAGTTTCTTCTGATATCAATCTAATCTTTGTCACAATTTTAGTACAGTTAAACACAAATGTTGACCTCACTCTGCAAAGCAATCTTTTGCATGTTTGCAAAAGACCATTATGTATCCCCAGCCTCTTCCAAATACAGTAATGTCAACATTACCTACTTGGTCAGAGGTCCATAAATCCATGACCCTTCATGCTTGTTCTCTTCATGCTCTGTATCTTTCTGGAAGTGTCATGCCCACGGCTCACACGAATGGTTTTATCCCAGCATGCACATTTCCGATTGCAGAAAGGATCCCACTTTTTAAGCAATATCTGCATCTTTTCCTTTGAGCTGAACAGATATCTCACTATATCCAAAACTGTGTGTTTAAACATATTTTACCCTTCATGCCTATATAACAACAATATTTTGACAATGTAATTCGTCAGTAGCATCCTCCTGTTAAGAGCTATCATCTATAATCTGAAGAAGTGATACAAATCTTAAGTACTCATAACCCTCTTGACTTGTTCATCGAAGATGATCTTACGTAGCCTTCACACCTGCCATTTCTCTGGCATTTTCCTCCACAGTATCCATTTGATGCTCATTAGGTTTTCAAGTTATTTTCCCAGCTTTTTAACTATGTGTGCAATCTTGTATTCTAAATAGGGTTGTTTATGCCCCATGTGTTTCAGTGAGTATTTTGGTAACAGTACACAAGCAGGCGATATATTTGTCCTACACATCTTTGTCCCAGCATTCTGCAGTTCCTTCCCACTCGTGCCTGAAAATTGGAGTACACTGTTTTTTTCCTTCATCTCATCATTGTTGTTGTATTTTTTTTACCCTCTAGCATTTTTAGAACGTATTTTCATGTAAGTAGTGTTAATTATGTAACAGTAATTTATCTCAGATAAGATCTTTTATTTTTGTTTCAATTTGGCAATTAGAATACAGAAAATTTCAGGCTTTGAACCCTGCCTTTTATGTCAAGTTGTCTGCCCACAACTGATGAGTATAAGTATCTTATTTGCTTCAGAAAAGGAAGTGAAAAAAGTGCCATCTGCAAATTTATTGGGAATTTAAATATCTTGGAGGTATGGCTGGAGAAATAGATCATGGAGTAGTCAAAAGAGTTGTTCTGTAACAGTGACCACAGAGAACTTTGATTCAACATCCTTAGAACATTTATCAAAAGGCATCAAGAATAAATGTAGGTACTGCTTCAGACACATCAGGTTAAAGCAACTGGCCAGTGTCTGATGGACAGAGAACTGCATAGCAGGGAACCTAAATGAACCTTTTTTCCTCAAGGATCACAATTTACTGGGGTTCTTTAAAGAGGTCAGCAAGCATGTGACTAAGGGAAAGCCAATATATACAGGCTACCTAGATGTCTAAAATACTATTTATAATGCTTTTGTGGGAACTGGTTAGTGGTTGGAGAAGAGGAGAGATTGTTGCATGAATTAAAATAGCTTAAAAATATGTAAAATAGCAGAGTAAGTGGCAACTCTCACAGTGGACTGCTTACAGGAATATGTAGAAATGTGAATGGTAAGTCTCACTGTTGAATACTACACAGATCTGTTTTGACCTCTGATCTTTTAACCATTTCTGTGTGCTAATTTAGTCAGTGCACACGTGCTTGATCCAGGACTCTTGACTGAATGCTGACTCTTACCTYATAGGTCCTAAATATGTTGCTTCCACATGAGCTCATTTAATGTGACTTCATCTTCGGTGTTTGTTAGGGAACCAAAAACAGTGGGGACTCAGTTCTTTGCTGCTTTGTTAGGAAGATCAGTGTCTAACTTCAGTATCAATTACAGCAAACAATTTAGTGCTGGGTACATGGCAAATTTGATCCTACATTCCCTGGCTGCCTTCCTACAAATCTGGATGTTGATGTTTTGTCATCTTTAGAACATGGATGTTGTTTTATCTTTAGGAGATCTTACTGTGGTGGCACAGAGCAAGCACACTAGGTTTCCCAGTAATGCTAGGATGATCCGTAGTGCTCTGCCTTATTCTTTCCATCTTATGGAAAGCATCTCTAGATATTCATCTATCTGTCACCATCCCCCGGGATACCTCAGTGACAGAATTATCACAATCACAGACCCTGATTTAGGAATTCTTTCCATGCTGGTAGAACACGGTGAGTCCCATGTTCTCTCTGAACTGCCATGGCACTGCTGTGCTATGGAGGATGTTACTCACTGCTCTGTATCTATTGCTGGCAGATTTGACTGTCCTCATCAAACCAATCAGCTGACAAATAGAATGTATTGCCTTGAACGTCAGAGTAGATTTTTCTAACTAGGTCTAGCTACTGAGCATATGCAGGAGCCAGAATAGCAGTTGCCTGCCTTTATTTCATCCTCCTCCTCTGACAAAGCTAAACTAGCTGATGCTCCCTACCCAACATGATCTTTCAGCCCTTTTAGCATCCTCTATTCAAGCAGCATCTAACTCTCCTAAAGAGAAATTGTAACTTCTTCAAGCCTGCTGGGTGGGGATGATGGAGGGGAACTACCCAGGGTGGGTAGACCCTTGCACATATATGACTTAAAGGATATCATGCATTATCAAGAAATATAACCTCCAGATATCTTCTAATATGTACCTTTCTGACCTTGAACAATCACAGAACMGCATTCTTATGATAACTCTAGGCTGTACATCTAGAAAGGAGTATAACTTCATGAGTGTCTGCTAAAGCAGAGTCTTTTGAACTGTACTTTGAAATGTTAGATTGCTGGCTCTCTGCTGATCTATAGCAGAGCTCCTTGCTGTACAGAAAGTCCCAATGACACAAAGTCCTGATGACCATCACACCCAGGAATTGGCAGATCTAGCTCAGCCTGGCAAACTTTTGTTTTGGAACCTGAGTGACTCAGAGAGGGGGACACTTCTGAGGGATTTGCAGTGCTGAGGGACATGGGAGCGCTGTGGTGTTGTGAGTAATGCATCTGTTTGGTATGTTTTCTTCACACAGCCAGGTTTAAATCAGTCACCAGATTCAGGCTGAGGGAAGAGTATTTCTACAGCAGGTACCAACACCTGTCTCTGCTTCCTGTAATCCTCTTCTGCAGCATGGTGCACAGTCCATTTCCCAAGGACTGTATGTTCCAAATCTTGTCCACTTTATCCACCTATATTAAGTGGCCAAATAACAGTTATCAGCATTACTAATCTGCCATCACCCACACAGTTTCACCTACAAATGCCCATGAGTCACAGTGAACCACTCCTCACCCCCAACAGGCTGTGTMATTAATTTATCCTGTATTTGTCATTTTGCATGGTCCAGTCTTGAAGCTTTTGATCTTTGATGCGAAAGTTTAAATTGGGTTTTGAGTGGCAGGGACTGTAGAAACCTGGTCCTGATGACCCAKCTACAATGTTCCAATTTGCTTTTTCCTCTCCCTTGAAGGACTGTAGCTCTTCAGCGAAAGGTAAATAACCCTTTTTCCTCTGACCCAGAAATACTTATATGAGTCATAATGTTCTAAATGTGCCTGTTGGTGTAAAACTACATGCTGATGTGAAATCCTTCTTTGGCTTTCAAGGTTGTTTCAGAACAAAATGGATTATAATTCTTCACAAATGTTTTACTTTATTGTCCTTAGACCTGGGGATGAAGGGACCTATTTGTGATTTTATTAACAYAGAGCAAATATCTGACTGTTTACTTCCAGTCTCGTAACTGCACCCTGCTGAGGAAAGGAAGAGGAGATGCGAAAAGAGACTGCAGAGATTTAAGCAATTCTGACAAGGACAGAAAAGAAATCAGTGCTTCTAGAGAGTCTCTGTCTCCTAAATTTCTCTGTAGTGCCTACTGGACCATCTGCAATCCCCACAGAGAAGGATCTTCAAAACTATTTCAGAGGCCACCGAGACTTTAAGTCTTTTATAATTTGTCTTCCTGAGCCAAAGAGATTCCCCTCAAGGGGAATAAYGTTTCCCTCAATGTTATTCAGAATAAGGTTATTCTGACTCAGTTAAGCAAAGGGAACTCACCTTCTAATGAACTCAGGTGGACACAACACCATAGCTAAAACTTATCTTAAAACTTCAAATTCCTTGAAACAAGCTCCTTTGTGAGTGGAATTAGAGTAGGAGAGAAGGGGGCAGACCAAACTGAACAATTGCTGGGAATGTGAAAATTATATAGGGCCAATAATGTGTTTATCATAAAGAAGAGCTGGCTAAAAGCTGTRGGAGGACAGTGACAGCTTGCCAGGTTTTCTTGTGGTTTTTTTATCACTATTTTAAAGTTTTGCRAAAATTATCTGTTCTATAGAAATAATGCTTTGAAATACTTTAAAATATATGGTAGCCAGAATAGCCTCTTGCAACTTTGGGAGACTCTTTGTGTCTGTGGAAAAACTGTGACCCTGCAGGTCTCGAGTGAAACCCCTCTGTAAGTACAAACAGTCTGCATAATGTGGGCTTTACAGAGATGCTTCGCTAGTTTTGGCAGCCTGGATMTGAACCTTGAGTGACTACAGGAGGGAAGAGGGGGAGTAAAGACACCAAATGGYACTATCATAATTATTTAGGAGGTATTTAAGGCAGTGCCATGGATTCCATGTTGCCTTGTGCTCCCCTTTGTAAGCAAAGCCTTGTAGACAAGGGTTCTTCATCCTGCTGCAGATCTAAAGTGGAGTTATGAGRGCAGGTAAGCAAAGTGTGAGGCAATCCTCAGTGCAACAAGAAATTAGGGCTAAAGAAGCACTTAGTTCATGACAGACCTCAAAAATTGCAGACAACCAGGTTAACATACATGAAATTTTTAAAGGTCTGTATGTGCCTCTTTCTCTTGTGTTGAAATTTATATCATGACCRTAAAATACTGTCAGAAACTTAAGAKCAATAGCAAAGGATATGAAACTGAAACTATAATGTGTTTCTGGAWAAAAGCAAGAAAGAGGCAATTCTACTTATGACCAAGGACCCTGTGATACCCAGAAATCTCCATTGGAGAAAACTCACCAATGGYTCCTGAGAAGCAGATTATAGTCCAGAGTACAGAGAGGGAGGGRCACCAGCAGCACCCCTCCCAAAGAAGTTCCCTCCACATTCAAATATGGTTTGTCAGCTCGATATTTGGGTCTGTGCGTGGATACCCTGACTTGAACCAGATTTAGCAGTTGGGAAGACAGCGGTACAGGATGTTAATGAAGCAGAAATAAGGAAATACTGCTTCTTAATTTTTGAGCTCATTTTTTAGAATGGTGAATTGRAGAAGAGAAAACCTGATCACAGTGAGCCTTGAACTGTGCTTACACCTGAGGGTGCAGGGATCTGGGTTTTGCTATGGAGAAATGATGATTAGAAAATATGTTTTTGAGCCAAGATCAAGCAGACGGGCTGTAAGCAGTGAGAGCAGTGTAATTTTTTTTTCCTTGTTTTTGTGCACGCTGTAACTGCTGTACATTAGTGCCATCTACTGCCTGGCCTGGGACTGTCCCTGCCTGGATCTCTGAGGGAGTCACCAGAGTCAGGTGTAGCAAAAGTGCAACACAGGTAGGAGAGAGGCTCAACAGTTCTCYGTTGATGCCTCTGTTGATGCATAAAAAGAAAAATCATAATGACCTGTCCTGAGGAAAGCAACCCTGATTTAAAGAGAACAGAGCTGTTAACCAGTGATACAGCTCACTTGCCTTGCAGGTAAGGAAGGAAACAAGAAGGAATCAGCTGAATTCCTTCACTGTGTCCATGTGCTCTGGCACAASAGGGCTCATCTGATCCCATACACATGCAACAGCAGTGAGACACTCTGAGGGACAGGGGAGGAGATCCTGCAGCTTTTGCAATGCTGAAGGTGTTTGAGTGCTTCCCTGGGGTCAAAGCAGAGGTTCATCCATGCCAGGAAACTGGCACCAGAGCACAGCCCCCTGCAGCTGCTCTGATTGTCACTGTGAGCAGGCCACTGTGCACTTCTGAAACTGTTTTTTGCATGCCAGGGCTTCTGTGTAGTCCATGTCTCTCTATTAATGTCATTACCAGAACCCACCCACAAAGCTTTCATGGTGATCCATTAAGCTGCTGTTCACARAACATGTAGGGGGTGTCTCCATCAGCTGGTCTGAGCTGTACAGCGCAGTTCACATCATCACAGCCCCTCAGCTGGGGCTACTCCAGAAAACTTTGTAGGAAGATTGGAGAATGATCAAATGTCRAGAGGTTTTGGTTGTACATAGGGTTATGCTATCAGGGGGACTGAATAATGAAGCAGCTTCTCACATGCATCAGATCCTTAAGTAACCATAGAAATTGTGAAACCTCTCTTAATCTAGAAAAATTATTCAGATTAAATTTTAGTAATCTGCAGGTATTTGAGGCCCATAGGATCCTTATTAAGAGCCTGTGTGCTGCCTCACATTCAGTAGCAGTGGTGTTTTCAGTGAGCAGTGGCATCTGGCAAAAAAATCAAAAAAATTCTGAGAAGGGCAGAGAGAAGAAAAAAGAGRAGTTAAAAAAGTTTCCAGGACAAGAAGAGTCTGACCTAAGAGAATGGAAACTCAGCAGGGTATGCTTTGTGCCTTGTATCCTCAGAAAACCTTAAAGAAGAACAGTTAATAAACTTTGAGGACTGTAAATTTAAAACCTGAAATTAAATGTCTTTATATCACATATTAGTGATGTCATTTACTGTCCAAAGAAGAGGATGAGGGCTGTGATTGACAGTTAAATGACTTAGACACTCAGCTGTGCACTGCAGCATCCGCATCCTCGGGAGCTGCTCAGGCTGGTAACAGTGCTCCCCTCAGCTGGGACAGCCACAGGGATCAGGAGCAGGGCCTGGCATCCTTCCCTGGCAGAACAGGAACAGGGTTAATGTTCCTCTCAGTCCAAGGCGTTTGTTCTTATGGGCCATCAGATCAGTTATTTACAGGGTCCTTTGCACCGCTGTGGTTAAGGGTCTCATCACGGTGCCCTCTGTGAGTGTGCTCTCCTCCTTTTACAGGCAACAGCAGCCAAAATCCCGAATCCCGGGTTTGTCACCAGCCACCAAGCCAGTGCCCAGGCAGCAAGAGCAGAGCCAGCAGCAGCAGAAAAATGCTGTCTTCTGATAGAGCTGTCCAGAGGAAAAGSGGGAGGAGTACTTGAAGACAGACATGGTGTTTACCTGACTCACAGTTCCAGGTGAAGTCTCATTTAATGACACAGATCTCCCTGTTTACTTTGTGACAGAGATTGTCTCAAAWATTTTCAATCTGTGGGTAAATGCTGACTTTTCTAACATGTCATTCTGAAGCCTCGTTTGATCATTATATTTACAAGGTAATCTCATAACCAAAGACTTTTAAGTGCTTATGGAGTGCCTGAGTTCAAAAGAATTTGTCTTAGTTTCCTCTGCTTCAAATGAAGATCAATACCTATCATAAATATCCCAAAGCAAATTCCTATCCCGGGATAAAAACTTTTGTTGGTAAGAGTGTATACATTTGTTACTATGGGAATTAGAATTTAAAACCACACAAATAAAAGGGGTTTCTTTCTCTTCTTTAGAAGTTACAGAAAATTGCCTTTTTTAATAATTCAGTTTAATACAAACTGAACATGAACTCTTTCTGAGAACATGAGAAAATAGAACGAACATTTTCTCAGAGCTGCAAATCAGTGGAGACTGCCTTTCAGGAGAAGAAACCTGAGTTTCCTACTGAGAGCTGATCCCACAYATGACTTTTAGGAAGACCAGCCATGGCCACCAACAGATACACCATCAGAGCCAAACATAAGCCTTTGGGGGAACGTGATCTGACAAGCAGCTGCCACTACTGAAAACTTCCTTTGTAGACCCTGACATCTGGCTTCTTCAGCTGGCAAGCTCAGCCTCCTCCAAGGTGCTGCAGGAGATGCGCCGCTGCAGCAGGTAGGAAACTGGGAGGACAAAGATCACAATTTGATGTGGCTGGGAAGCAGGAGGTGAGCTTGGATGGATGGAAGGCACTAATTTGCAAGCCCTTTGTGGCACCTTTTATTTTCTATGGGTTTGCTCATGAATTTGCTGTTCTATATGCATAAATTATTGTAGTAGAAGAAGGGGAGAGAAAGCAATGGGAAGGTTCACACCAGACCTTTCAATCTGTGTTTGTATATTCAAAAGGTTGATACATTTCATGTGGCTTCAAACCAGAGCTCCAAATCCAGTGCCTTGCTACATCTGAAAAGGATGTGCACCCCAGTATTAAAGGTGTCAGCACATTGAAATTAGATGGGGCAAATGCATTAGTGGTGAAGGTTGAAGGGTGCTGGTTTCTTGAAACATCCTGAATGTTGTGGACCTGGAAACTGGAGACTGCCCTGAGCTCAACATGGCAGAGTTCAGCTCCCTGCCAGTCTACAGTGGTTTCATTTCACACACAGACCATCAGCACTCCAATCCTTTGTAAGGTGTGGGGGAGACCAAGCTGAGGCTTTTTCAGATAGTGAATAAGTCAAGACTTCATTTCAAGAGGGGATCACTTGAGACCTGAATGGTGAGGCAGGGTGAAGGGAAGTTCATGTTGCTACACTAGGTGTGACTGCAACGTCACAGTGGGAACAAGGTGTTTGTTTTCCCTGGCTTGCCAACTGCTGCCTGTACAGGGAAGGAGGAAAAGACCAAGATGAGTCACTCTTTAAAAGCAGGATTTCTTATTTCTTCCTCAGAAGTGTCTGTTCCCAGTGTGGGAGACAGACTAGGTCACTGCTTTCAGAGAGGAAACTACTTTGAGTTGAGTCTTGGCACTGTGCAAAGATCAGTTTTCCAAAAAGGTTTAAATGGTTCTTTGCTTTATAATAATTTTTGCATATAATTGACTGAACTGCTTTGTTCAAAACTTGGCTCCTACCTAGACCTCAGTGAGAAGGAAAAGTAATTGCCTGACTTTAAATACTCCCCTGTTTATAATCCAAACACTGCAGCATGGAACCATTGCATGAGAACTAGGAAGTAAACCTGACTAAAAGCCAGATCCTCACAAATGTGAAACAAATGTCAGTCTTTCATTATCCAAGACAAAATGTAAAGCAAACAGCTTCAGAGGAAATTCCCTTTTTAACCTATCTCATTGAAGGATAGAAGTATTTCTTGCAATACGGAAGAGAATAGTTACTATAAATACTTTATGATGGCAAAATCACAGAATGGTTTGGGATGGAAAGGACCTCAAAGACCATCTAGTTTCAAGCCCCATGCCTTGGACAGGGACACCTTCCTCTAGACCAGTTTGCTCAAGGCCCCATCCAAACTGGCCTTGAACACTTCCATGGATGGGGCATCTACAACTTCTCTGGGCAATTCAACTCAGTGTCTCAGGATACTCAGAGTAAAGAATTTCTTGCTTGTATCTAAGCTAAACCTGCCCTGTTTCAGTTTAACGCCATTGCCCCTTGTCCTATCACTCGATGATCTTGTACCACGTCTCAGTCCAGCTTTGTGTAGGCCTCCTTCAGTGACTGGAAGACTGGTATAAGCTCATGGATCCACAGCAAACACATTTCGTATCCAGTATGCAGAATTATTGTCAGGAATTTTGAAAGATTAAACAGTACCTTCTAATATCTACCACGAGATGGCAGAGTTGGACTTAGAACAATTACGTTTTTGTGTAGACTAATAACTGACACTTCAGACTAAAAAAAGTCTTTGTGTCCATAGAGAAACAAACAAACAAGAGCCAGTCATTAAATAAACATCTTCTCATGGAAAGGAATTGCACATCTGTATAAAACCAATAGTAGCAAACAAACTAATCAGATCTGACCAGACAAGGAAATGTGGGCTCCTTCCTGAATACCCTGGCCATAGTGGAGGGAATTACCTGGATGGTCACGAGTAAGAGAATTGTAGAGTGATTTGGTGGTGCCTCTTTTATTTTCCAGGGTCAGGCAAAGCAAAAAGCCAGCCAACAGCCACTGAAAGTTAATTCCAAAGATGCCAGAAATGCACGATACAAACTGCAAAGAGACAGTGTTACCCTTAAAGTTCCACAAATAAATTTACCATAAAGAAAAAGTTTCTCAATTCTTGAGAAGTACAGACCCTTACAGATTGTCTCTCCTAAGCAGCCCCCTCCAAAAAATGTTTTCCTACAACTCCAGTTTTCCGGTCTCCCACACAAAAAAAAGTTGCTGTCTTCAGGGGTATCCTGAGAATCCGATTTCCAGTRCTTCAAAACGGTGGTATATCCCCCAGGATGTTAATCACCAACAGAGTGACACAGAATCCTATGRGGAGATTTGGCTCTGCATTCAAATCTTAGGACTGCTCTGAAACCACGTGCAGTCTCCTTTAGCTGGTGATATTTCGTTGTTGGGTAGCTAGAAGGTGACTTGGGCTGTGCTGAGTTACCACATTGATGGGATCCTACATGGTGACTTTTAATAAAATTCTGTCTGATTCTGTTGTAAATATACAAGAGCACACACAAGCAGTGTTATGAGCATCATATATTGGTATAAACAAATGTTATTTATACAGGTTATCCATTCATGGCCCGGTGCACTGCCCTTGGGACGTTCAAATGCCAGCCAAGGGTTACTTGTCCATGGAGAGCCTTGCCTGTGCATCTCCCACTTTTCTAAAATAGGTCGTTCCACTCTTGCCCGTTCTTAGGTTTTTTTAGCCATCTCATGGCCGGGTTAAGGTGCGAATTTCGCTTTCCCACTAGGTGGCAGATTGTCATAGTTGAARTCCTCCTCCTGGTCCGTTAATTGAGCATCGTCTACTTGCCAGCTTTGTAGTTGAACGGTTTCACGTGGAAAGAATACATTGAAACCAGAGCAGATATGGTAATRTGCTCTTCACCAATTTTTTAGCATTCAACAAGTTTGTTTACATATTGATGGACCTTCCTGAGCTCAGTCTGACATTTCACTACCTACACAGCAGGACACATCATTCCTGAGAGATGTGCATTCATCAGACACTTTGCATCTGCACAGGACCAATACAACTCCTCCGGGGCTCTGTAGGAAGGATTGTGTKGGCCAAACCACTCTCATACAGGTATAGGACAAGTGTGTTGTGGTTCTTTGGGATTTCTGGATGCAGGCATTTCAAAAAGCCCAGCACTATGACACAAAACAATTTTTTTTCCTGTCTGAGTGTTAAAGGAATTGAAGTTACTTTCTAAGATCTGGTAACTCTCCTGTTTCCGTATTCCAGAGTTTTTCAGTGACCTTTTCTCTTGCAAGTGATGAGCTCCTTTCATTTGGACAGGTCCAGGACTTCGAAAAGTCCCAGCAATAAGATCTGCAGTCCTGATGCTCCTTTGCTTCCATGAGGTTCTCCAGGTTCCAGTTCTGGCTTCAAAATTCAAAGCAAATTCTGCTATAACTAAAGATTGTTCTTGTTTCTCTGAAACTTCATAAATTATTACAGATCCCTGGAAAGATAAGCTTGACTCACAGGACACTTTGGCTAGGTCCAGATTTTCCCCCTGGAATTTGTTATTTATAACCTTAAGAAGTTCTGCTGGGACTTGTGCTAGTGTCATTCACTGAGTTTAATGGATTTTTTTTTCTGCTTTATTTTGGTACAACGTTGATGACAGCTGGTCCTGGTGACTTCTCCCTTACCAGTGACTAAGTTACTGTAGTGCTCTCCTGGCTCTGCAGTCTGTGCTGAGGAAGCAGATGAGCTGCTTAAGGGCCAAGGTCTCTCCAGSTAAAACTGCAGCACAGATTTCCCCACCAGTGTTGGGGATTGAAGGTCCRTTAGCCACAAAGCAGCCACTGGCATCTGAAATTTCCCTTCTCAAAGGACGTGTGAGCTTTGCATACACAGGCAAATAGCAAATTACACTTCTGGATGTGTTAACTTTGTCATGGGCTGTTGCTTCAGCAGTGGGGGCCTTTTAACAGTCCCARAGAGGTGTGATGTACTCACACCTATCTGTATCTGTTTTCCTAATTCTGGTGCAAGTCTTTCAAACTTCCATTTGAGAGGATCAGTGCTTCCTAATAGGTTTTCAAAGGCACAGAGCAATCTCCCACTTTCCTGTGACCTGCGTGAGGACCTTGGCATTTCACAGAGTTTACTGGAGCCTGTTACAGCTGGACTGACCTGTTGTACTGTGGCAGCATCAGACACATAAAGGTGACACAATCTCTTTTTGAGAAGGGGAATGAYGCCCCAAACTGGCTTTGTCCTGGGTTGTGGTCGTCTCACTTCTTCATACATCTAATTTGAATTATTCCTGTTGTGGTGGATTAGCACTGATTGGACACAATAATCAGGACAATTCTGGTGCCCGATGCTGCTGGGAGCTTCGTTACCCGTGTTGCATGGTAATATGTTCCATTAATTTTGCAGRTGTCAGGTTGTCAAAGCAATTCTGTGGGTTTGTTTGTTCTTTCCCTGCCCCAGGATCCTCCTAGTTTGTCAGTGAAAAAGGTGGATTTGCAGATCCGTCTCTAGGGGAGGGTTTGGCTCTTCAGAGAGCTGTACAAGTCCAGCAAATACAGCCGTGTGGAAATACCTCATTTCCCCCAGATGTAGCCTTCCTTCAGGCTCCCAGCCTGCTTCGAGCCCATTCCCATTTGTGTCCATCTGCAATTTGCTACAAGTYTTTTTTCTTGCCAAGTATTTTTTTGACTGCATGCAAACAGAAGGTCCCTAGAAACTATCTGAATTGATCTAATGGAAATCTGAAGACCGTGGCAACGAAAAGCCCAGTTATATGGCAGTGACAGGTTTTCTGTGCATAAAAAGCTTGTGACTAAAAGTCCAATACTTCATAGACTGCAGAACTGGGAGCTTTATATCATTTCCAGCTCACTAATAGTGTTGCCAACTCTCATGATTTTATCATGAGTCTCATGATATTCTTCTTAAAAGCTTAGTTTCTGGAGTCAGGCAATTACATTGAGAATTTTTTTTTCTCTCTCTTTTTTTTTAACATTCTTTTCTTAGCAGCAAGTTTCTAGCCCTGATGCTTCCAGGGGGGAAAAAGAGGAAAGAAGAAAAAAAAACCTTTAAAGAAAGCTTTAAAAGATGACCAAGGTTTGTCCTGAAGACTCAAAACCACCAAGAATGCAAACCAAAAGAGGTACATAGATATTAACGTTTGCTTGATTCTTTTTAATCTTGTGGGCTTTTTTAAAGCCAACCTTATGTCSAACTCATGATTTTTGAATGCCTGGGATTGGCAACTCTATTTTAACAGACCTAATGCCTATGTGTAGCACTGGAAGTCCTGTTGTGGTATTTATTTTTAGGAAAGCTATTTTAGCTCATTTGGCACATTCTTTATAGCTTCATCTACCTCGTGTAGTTAGACTCGTGGGGCCAGATCCTTTGCTGAAGCAAATTAGAGCAAGACCTGTGATTTAAACCATCTGGAGATCTAGCTCATGGTGCAGTCATCTGGCTTTACTGGCAAAGGGATACAAAATATAGTCCCAATAACGTTTTTAAAAACTCCATAAACTGAGCCTAAAATAGTCTTCTGTCATTCTGGAGCAGATGTGGTGTATACAGAGAACACAGGATGGAAAGCTTCAGRGGATTTTCCTGCTGCTTGTGCAAGTGCATCCCCATGGCTCACTCCATCAGATCTGCCTCTCATGGGTTTTGTTTTCTCCCCATGAACTGCACCACAACTGAGCTGCTGCTKAAGCATGTCTGTGCTGGATGCTGTAAAATCTTCTTCACAAATATGATTGCCATACAGGGAGGTACCTACTATGCTTCCTTCTCTTCATAACCTTTTACCCATTGCAACCGTGTAACTTAGCATGAGTAAAGGMGCCCCTCAGAGAGCAGCTCACATGGAAATTTCTTTGTGCTGGGCTCCCAAAACCCACTGAGGTCAGACAAGGTCAGTGCTGCTCTGGAGCTGGATACCTCAAGGACCACAGAGGAGCTGCAGGATGTGGTCTGGGTGATTTAGCTGATGGCAATCCTCTGGCTGGGTCAGCATTGAGACGATGCCCTGCATGACGTGAGAAGGCAATGTTTGCTTGGACATCCTTCAGATAAAGTGCAAGGTGTGGTCTCTGACCATTTGTTTCCAAAAGATCTTATGAACTKTTTTGTAGGAACAAAAATTGGCATATCCTTTCAGGAGACTGAAGTAGTCAAAGAAATGTGACAGCTAATTCAAATCTAGGAAAGTGGATTTAAAAAAAAAAAAATGCARCTCTCTTCCAGCCCTGCTTCCAGATGTTCTGCAGTAGAAGTCCTCACAGCACCGTGCAGACCTGATGAATGTCACTAAACGGTTCTTCTTTGTTGGCAGTACTTCATGAGGCTGAGCTCCCCTCGCTGAGCTGTTCCCAGTGTTGATTGGAGCTGTTTAAAGCTGCTCTTTGACTTCGATTTCTGGGACTCTAGTGTTGGCTCTGCACTAGAAGCGTGTGAGCCCCTCTCCTACTGTTCAGCGACTTCAGTGACAATCGCTGAAAAAATGAAAAATCAGTGCTCTGAGTCTCTGCTGGACGTTCCGCTCAGCTGTCTCCAGTTGTGGAAACTGAGTATTTTGCATCTCACAGGAATTCTTTTCAAAGGGGGTGGTGGGAAGGAGCCACAGCTCATCAGCTCGGTTGCAAATTGTGCAATCCCCAAAGCACAGTTGTGGCTGGAGCTCTTTGCTCCCAGGAAAGCGCTGTATCCAGGAGGGCCCATTTCCTCAGGGACTGTACCCATGCAAGGCCCAGGGCTCACTGTGGTCTTCTGAACTGCTGGGTCTGTYTGTTGTGGGCTTTCTCGTGGTTCTGCTTGCGTCACTCCTTGATTCTCCTACAATACAGTTTGAGCTTTCTATCTTTTGACTACATGGTGTTCACTGTCTCAGGTTACATCAGCTCCAGCCTTTTTCTGTGTTTGCTTTGTGTTTTTCTATGGACTCATCCAGAATCTGACTAAATAACTTTGTCCTGGGCAGTTAAGCCTCTGGAAAAGCTGGAGTAAAAGGACATTGGCTAGAGAACATTTGGAACAAAACTGAGGTGGGCTGTGCCTAACAACCCTGGGAGAGTGCCGGTGGTGTTAACCCAGGCTGATGGAAAGTGCTCTGTGTAATACTTTGTAGATTCACCCTCTTTTYGTCTTCGTCTTCAARAGTGCCACACACTTCAGATGCCAGCTGTGTTATTCTGTGAAAGCAGAGGAAAAGCCTGGGCAAGAACGATCCTTYAGGGTGTACCTGATAACTTTTACCACAATTTATTCTTCTGTGGTCAGAAAAGGGAAATGTAATTTAGTGGTGTAAGAAAATGATRGCTGGGTTAAGTGTGTTCATTTGAGAACAGTGCCATTTTCAGACACTTTGGGGGACGTGTGTTGGGAGAAGTCTCAGGATGTGGCAAACTGTTGGGCTGCATCAGGATCCCATGAGTTACCAGCCCAGTTCTGGGGGTTCCTACTGCTGCCTAGGTGTGCTGCAACCAAATGACAGAAGGATTTTAAACAGTATGCTTTTTGATATTTGGAATATATTCATAAAATGGGACTATTGGGCTGTATTCAGTGTTTGTCAACATCTTCAGATGATCTTTGAAGTTGTTCTTTGCAGATTGATTACAATCTGCTTGGTCAGTATGGGTGTGTTCATTCCCATCTRTCTGGGGAAGCTCGGCTTTCCTTGGGGCTGTCTGGGTGAGTCATTCTCACCATGTTACATTTAGTATTTAGGCTATGTCATATCAGCTCTGCCAGCTGGAATTGAGAAATTTGCAGTGATACTAGAAGATTAATTGTCCCATTAAGAGGTCATATTATCAAAGAACCAGATTTACCCCACATTTTTATATCAACGTAATATAATGGGTTTTTTCCCCTCCRTGTTTTATGCTAAATAATTATTTGATTGCTGATTCTGAGGATATCAAAGATTAATAAACTACACATTAGTATCCTAACCTCTGCTAGTACAGTATATTTCTAGGATTTGTTCACTCCAGATTCTGGAAGTCTTTAGGGATGGAATTTATTTCACTTTGGTTTGTTTATTAGTATAAAGGTTTTAATTTTTGTTCTATTTTGGAGCACTTTTAGTGCATGCATCAGAAAGAATGTATTGAAATGTGGATGGTTAGGAGGTGGGTGGTAAAAATTAATTTTAGACTTTGGTGGAAGTTTATATGGTCCTTGCTGGTCACCTTCTGCTGATGTCATTGCTCTGTAAATAAACTAACAGATCTAACTTGTATTGGATAATTAAATAGCTACTGCAATTAAGAGTAAGACAGTTGAGATTGCAGTGTGATTCCAGTGTATAGAAGTTGCATGTTTATCTTGTGTATGGTTATGTGTGTATATTACCTTCCACTGAGGACTTTATCCCATCTGCTTAGCCCATGGCACAGGCAATGACCACCTCCTGTGTGTAAAGTCAGCAGGATCAAGGCCTTTTTGGAAATGGTTGGGATGTTTCTGGAAGCAAAAAATCATATTAATACTACAGAGCACCCTTTCTGTGCATATTATCCTAAAAACAACTAACAGAGAGAGAGAGAAGTGCTTTAATTCTGTGAAAGGTTTGATGCTGTGTGCGTTTCAATGGAAATAACTTTTGTCTCTGYGGATGTGTAACTTTATAGCATCAGTTCCCTAAGTATATGTAAAACATATTCTGCCAGTAAACCACTTMTTGTGTAGTCAATATGCATATTTATTGGTAAAACATATGCTCACTGTCATCTGTCGAATGTTTTACATGTTACCCAATTTCAAATGAATAGAATAAAACAACTGCATCAGGCTGCAGCACACTGGTAAAAAATATTTATTCTCTTCTCATCAGAGAAAGCTCTGGAGCTCACAAGTGATTGTGGTTCCTAACACCAAGCCMAATTAAATAGGGTTTAGAATCTTGCCACGGTGGCAGTTTGGGTTGTGTTCCCTCCATGCAGAGCACAAAGTAACACATTAAGTTCAGCAGCGAATCCAGAGAAAAGGGGTATCCAAGCATTAATCATTCATTGCAATGCTTCATGAAAGAAATCACAGTGAAAACAAAAGCAGGAAACTCAACTATTCTGAGAAGCACTTTGAGATAGCACTAGTTTCAGCTGCCAGGTATTTGCACTATCAATCAAAATATATTTATTTATCAGTTGAATCATATATTAAAACTCCCAGCTATGCAGAATAAGAGGCAGAAGAGAAATATTGAATGTATACATACAAAAATACTGAAGCCTACGCTTTCTAGAAATAATACATAAATGTCATTTGCTGACAGAAAAACAGATTGTTGTAAAAGGAACTCCAGCAATGACCTGACATCAGAATCACAATTTCCTGTGTCACAGGTTAGTGAGAAATTGCTTCTTTACAGCCTAACAATTCAAGGAATAATGACCTAACATTGTTCCACTGTGAATTGGGGCCAAGATATATATTTTTGMAGGTAGCAACAAATAAGAACAAACCTTTCAAAGAACTAGAATGCATAAATCCTAAAACACACCAGAGAATTCACCAGTTTTGACATAAGCAATCTATAAACAATATAACCAATTTGAAATATATTAGGTATGATTGCAAATGTTCCTTGTCTCTTCAGCAAAACCAGGCTGGACATCAGTGAGCTGTACATAGGAGGGCTATCATTTAGGGATTTGGGGTCCTTCCGATTCCAGATGTTTGTACCACTCATTTATTCAACAAATGTAATGGAAATTCACATTGGCTTGATAGAGTTTTCAGACACCTCATGCTGCTCAGCCAGCAGTTTCATATATCTGTGTCCACATTCTTTACTCATCATCACAAGATATTAGTCAAGAACGAGTATTTTGGATGCTTGACTTGAGATAACTCACAGACAACTCATTTTTGAGGAAGGCAGGCTACCTCTGAAAATCTGAGYACTGAAAAATTGGAGCCCTTTCCAGAACTCTTAGTATTTATATAGCTTTGGCTGTTGTCCTGCAACCCCTGGAGGTGTTGTCTGGACAAAGGGGCCCTCAGCACACAAGAACTCTGAGATGTCAATGGTATGGTTATATTCTTATTTGTAATCCTTTTACTCCTTTAAAGCCTCCTAAAACTAGGACTACCACAGCAGTTCATGCTTTTGCTGAAATGCCATCTAGAAGATTCATAATTCCTCCAAAAGACTTAGAAAAAGTGGTTTACAAAAGYAAAGAAGATAATTTTGAGTGCTTTATATACCATTAAAGTCAGGACAGAGCTCTGGCAAAGGATTTCTTTGTGAGACAGCATTATCTAGTAGCCTGATTTTGGGTCTATGAATTGGGATTTCCTTTCCAGCTGTATCAGGGATTCTTTATCTGGCCTTGGACTAGATAAGCATTAGAGATCCTAATTAATGCTTATAGAACTATAAAGTTTAAATGGATAAAGTTTTTTTGGCTGGGAGAAAGCACMAACTTTTATTACAGATGCTGGTCACAGTAGAGAATACGTCAGCACTCCAACATCAGGGAAAATCAGTGCAAAGTATTCATCAGTTCAATACACTGTGTAAATGCAATATGGTATAACATGTACAGCACCAGGTTATACATTTTGTACGGACAAGGATTTCTATTTTTCTGCAAAACCTAACAATCTTTTTTTCCTGGAGGAGAATGAAAAGTCTTCTTGTTGTTTTTCCCTCATGAAATATAAATATAGATTCCAACAAATCTCRTTGACTTCATATCAATGTCCGAGTTTTGCTTTCTTTCATTGCCAATTCCCATTGTTTGCAGTTCTTCACACAATGCCATTTACAGGTATCCCAGTTATTATGTTGTGCATTCTTGTCCCTGCCCTCTTCTCTTGCCTGTAAGGAGACAATAGATTTCAAATAACCCAATCAACTCTGGGCAAGAAAATTGTTATCTGGGTCCTCATCAGATCAASCATTTTGCTGGGGACAGATGAAGCCCAAAGGTGTCCTGCGAGGCTGCTGTGCTGCCCTGCACCCTTCTCCACCTCCCAGGCAGGCAGAACCCTTTAGCCCATCTCCTGGCTGACAGAGGGGGCTGCAGTGAGAGGGACAGGGAGAAGAGCAATGAAGAATGAGAAACTGCAAAGGATTATGAGAAAAGACCACCCCTCAGAAGCTGCGCATTTTGTTTTCACGTCTATGCCAAAGAGCAGAGCTCCTGCAGGGTCACTTGTTTACCTTTCCCCACAAAAGCACAATGTACTGCTGCTTTTCTACAACTGGAAACACTGGGAGAGGCATAACTTATCCCTGAGCTTTTCATACTAAACTTTCTGTAGTTTGAGCTTGGAGTTGCCAGTCTTAGAGCAAATTGTGCTTCATCTTTCAGACCTGAGTGAGAAGGGACCTCTCACCATGTGACAACAGGATGGGTTGGCAAAAGCAGACACAAGTGCAACGCTTCTTGAAAACCACACAGACATGATGGGCTCTGGGCACTTTGAAGAAGCTTCTGTCCTGCTGAGACGGGTAAGGACAGCRTGTGTATCCCTAGTCCATGGTAGATGCCTGTTCAAACGTTTGCTGACCATTTTACGAGCAGTAATTTCGGTGTTATAGTCATGTGAATAAGGTCTTCTTTTAACAGGGCGTTTCCATTTGAAGTTGAGTAAGATCTTGCATGCTCTCTGAAATGACAGGTAGACTTCCAGGCCGGTTTTGCAGTAAATGAAAGTACTGCCTTCTTTGCTGATGTAGCGTAAAAGTATCATTTCATAATCACGGAAAACTCTTAGAAGAGTTTATGGCATTAGTTCAGTATTCATGACTCAATATAGATTAAACCTGGCAAAAATGCATCCTTCCAATGCAGACAAAAACCTCACAGCCCTCCCACCCCCAAACCAAACCAAACCAAACCAAACCAAACCAAACCAAACCAAACCAAACCAAACCAAACCAAACCAAACCAAACCAAACCAAACCCAACCCAAAACCAAACAAACAAAACCAAAGCAGCAACTATCAGGAAATTAATACTGAAGTTATAATTTGGATATACTTTGTAGAGAGAAAAAATAAAATAAGTCTTAATCAAAATGTAGAATGCAGGAAGATGGCACCTGCCCTGAGAAAATTAACGCTGAAGCTTTAAACAAGAGACAACTCATACATGGAGGCAGATAGGAATCAGAGCTGCATATCATCTCAATGAGTATTGTCTCATTGTCTACCCACAGTTACAATTTCCCCCAGGTAACAGGGCGACTTTAAAAAAAGAAAAGAATTTTCTGTGCCAAAAAATCTTTCCCATTCTCTTAGTAAAATTCTGAGCCAGCATTGCACATGACATTGTTAATTCATTAAATATCCTTGTGATTAATTACATTCAATAGATWCGAGGTGCATTCAGGTTCAGTGCAACTTCATTGACCCCAGAGCTGGTACAGCTGTTTAAATYAGGGCAGAACTGATCATGTACTACTTCCCACTTGGACTTAAACCAGACATCATAAAGATACGAGTTGCATGAAACATGGTTTTAGGCTTCTATCTCCAAGTGATCATCCCATATGTAATTATTTTCTACATTCTAAAAGAGAAGCATATTTAAATGTGATTTTTTTTTTCTGGTAGCTTCTACCTGTGAGTATCGTTTGGAATACTCAAATGGGCCTTTTAATTTATCATAAGGATTTATGAAGATTTGTAGAAATAAATTCTGTAGACATGAACAGAACAGAATRGAGCATTCCCCATTGGTTTTTCAACAATTTTCTTTTAAGATGTACTTTAATAAGGAATTACAGTCCTCATTCAGAGCTGTATCAAACATTTTAACAGCCACATTTGTGCCTTTTGAGGCTAGTCTAAMTTCCAGATTCTTTCCATTGACCTAACAGAATTGGGACAGATCCCAGATTAGCAATCCTGGACCTGTTGTTATGTGAATCTTTTATCATTGTGAGAGGTTATTTTTTTTTTAATTGTGATTAAAAAACCTTCTTTCCTTAGTCCTGAACATTTTGGAATGTATCTTCTATATTCACATGATCGTGCTCTAGCAAGATATAGTAAGTGCACGTTGTCATATATCTTTATATCTCTACTTGGTTTCATCCCTATCAAGTTGTACAAGAGCAGGAGGGAAGACCAGAGGGAAGGTTTGCACTTTGACCCGTTGTTCATATTTTGGTTCTTTTATGTGTACCAAATGTCAGTCATTCTGTCGTCTATTTAATCTCGGACACCTATGGAAGATTAAGAGAGGGCAGTTCAATGAGCAGAGCAGGAGAGGGAAGGATAGATGAGTTACAGCAGGCAGATAATGTAAAAGCCGACTCAAAGTTCTCAAAAAACTCCAGCCGTCGCCAGCCGTCATCCTTCAGACAAAAAGGAGGAGTTTCCATTCAGGCTTAAAAGTCTCCATCTTCTAAAGGATTGACATGTGAGAATTGTAGAAGGGAAAACTGGCCTTCTTTACATAACTCTGAATTAATCCYATAATTCTTCCTTATTTTAATTATGTTCTTGGCCAACAGTTTAAATGTACACATGTTTATAACTGTGCAGCCAGAATTTAGAATGTATCTGGTGTGAATGTTTTGCCAGCTTGTCTTTTTGATCCTTCCAAAACCCCCCTTATTCTAACCTATCTCCCAAGCTGCCGGGTCATCTTTCCCCAGTAAAGTAACCTGGGAATAAAAGTGGGCTTTGTTTTTTGGAGATCAAAGACTTTTTTAAATCCTACATTTGGTAACTAAAGCCTTCTCTCCCTTGCATGGTGTCCATCAGTAGTAGGTGCAATGAAACTCCTCTCAGCACAGAATTATCCACTTGGATGGATTGAGGCTGTGCTGCTGTGCCAGCACTGACTGCATGTGTACCATGGAGAGAGGRGGGAATTTCTTTGGATAAAACAGTGGGTGCATAGTAATGCTAGACTTTGACCAAAACCAAAAAAAGTTGCAATATTGGTCGCTGGCAAAATAACCTGTTGCCGCACAGAGATAGTCCTCCCCAGACTATCTGAATGGAATAAATGGGATTTGGGAGTGCATGGGGAGCCAGTTGTCACCCTCAAAACCAACCTGCTAATGCCATCTAAAAAAGAAAAAGAAAAAAAAGTGAAGAAAAAAAAAAGTATGTGTACAATTTTTCAGACAGAAGGCACCCAAATTGGTAGATGGTTTCTACGATTAAAATTGTAGTATGGAGTGGTCCAGCCAGGTTGCTTTGCACAAACTAGAATGTTTCTGAGTGGTTTGTGCTAATTTTCCACTTGCCCAGACCTGGGCTGCATGTCGGGCAAATCCGCTGGCAAATGTTAACACTGCCCAAGGGACTGAAAGTGAAGCTGGGGGCTGATGTGGCATGCGGTTGCCATGGTACTGGCCATAATCCTGCCGGAGTCAGATACCCTGATGATACGGCGAGTTTGAGCTTGCTCTGGGGTACAGCACGGTGACCCTTCCCAACAGCATCTGGTTGTGTTTTAAACTTTTGACAAATTCCATAGCCAAAGAAATCAAAACAAATCAAATAACAAGCCCAGCCTGGCCAAAGTCCAAGTCCAGGCTGCTGCATTTCTCATTGGTACTAGTTAAATGCAGATCGGAGCAAAAGCAAAGATACTCGAGGTGGCAGCGGGGCACTTTTTGGAGAGTCTTTCTCCCCTCCTCGTAGCCTCGGTCCCGAAACACGAGGATTAAACTAGATTATCGTGCTCCGGTGAGGTTGCTTATCGCGTTTAGGGAACAGTCTTWAATGAATGCTTTTCTCCCTCTAGATGCTCGGGTGAAGCCGCCCGTGTGCAGGGATGTTCCGCGGAGCTCGGCTGCCTCCAGCCCTGCTGGGGTGGGGGCTTGAAAAGTCGCGCAAACTCGCGGGGAAAAAATCAACCACCAAAGTTGGAGGAAAACCAYCCCCAGCTCCATCCCCGCCTCTGCCCGAGCGAATCTGCACAGGCCAAAGTTGTGCTGTTTGCGGAGGAGGGGGCGGCTTTCCCCGAGGAAGGGGGATTTGTGTGGGTTCGCTGCAGATGCGCTCCAGCTGAGCGGGGTGTGCGGGCGCTCCCGAGCGGCGCGGCGGGGCCGGGCTGGCGGAGCGGATCCCACCGCTCCCCGCAGAAAGCCCCGCACCCAAAAYGGTGCGGTTCGCCGAGGCGAGGGGGCGATCCGGGATGAAAAGGGCTGGGGGGGAGGAGAGAGAAGATCCGGAGCGGTGCGCTGCTCCCGCGCCGAAAGGGTGGGAAGGTTTAGAGTTCCCTTTTTTTTCTAAAAAGGGCGGGTGAGAAAGAAAACAGACCCTAGAGCCAGTTTTCCTCTTGTGTCAGGGCTTGAAAGCGCTCCAGCGTCTTCCTGCAGGCTGCTCAACTTCATCCATCGTGTATATGCCTGTGTGTGTGTATCTATTATATATMTAAAGTACGGGTTCGTGTGCGCGCCGTGTCCCGCCGGCGGCCCGGGCGGCAGGAGCTGCCCCGCAGCGCCCGCACCTCCGCACGCCGCCCCCGGCCTTCCACAGCCCTCCCTCCCCGCCCGCCTCCGCGGGGCTGCTCCGCGGCTGCAGCCGGCAGGGAGAACACCGAGCCGCCGCCGGGATCCGCGGCAGCTTTTGGCGAGGAGCGGAGCGGAGCGGAGCGGGGGAGAGGCACAAAAGGGAAGGACGGAGGGAAAGTCCCTCCCACGCCCCCCTCCCCCAAGTTTATGATGGGGGTCCGGAGGAGCAGCGCTGCTCCGCGGCAACGGCTCGTCTGCTGAAAACTTGCTGCTCCGCTTTTTTTGGGTAAAGTTGATGCTTATTGTGTCTTTTCATTGTGCTTTTTATTCTTGGTTTTGGTTTTTTTGGTTTTTTTTTCCCTCCTCCCGCCTTAGTCGGAGCTGCCCTGCGCCGGTGGGGGGTGTGTGTGAGGGAGGGTACAAATTCGCTGAGGGTCTCTCCTCGCAGCGGGTGCCCGAGGGGGCCCGTCCCGTGTGTCCCCCCGCACCTCGCAGGTGAGCGGGGAGGATGCGGCCGCGCGTGTGTCCGGTGTGTGTCCCCCTTTCCCCGTCCAGATCCCTCCGGGACCGTGCTCCATGGCCATTGTTTTTCCCGGGGGCTGCGGCGACAGTTCCAGCCCCGGGCCGCTGCCGGGACCGCCTTGTCCCGGAGGACGGCAGGGCTCCCCAAAGCCAGCATTGAGTTCGTCTTTTTTTTTGCAGAAGAAAAATGAAGTCGCCCCCTCTCCTCCTTGTCATCCCCCCATCCGGGAGGGGCAATCTTTCGACAAGTATATTTGCTGAGGAATTTAAAAAATTCCCTGCTGCAACTTGATCCCTGTGTGATGAGGAGCGGCTTGGAGAGACCCGGACTCCAATCCTATTAAGGACTTAGAGAGTTGAGAGTTTTTTCCCCCGGACTCGGTGGCTTTAAAACAATCGGGGAGGAGGGGAGGGAGATGGGCTCATCTAGATGCCTTTTCTGCCTCGAGTGATTGCCATCATTTCCTGGGAAACCTGACTTTTCCAGCGCGGGGGCTTAGGATGATTTATCGGTGGTCCTGCTGCCGGCTTTTCCGAGGTTTACGGGCTTATTTATTTATTTATTCATTTAGCTAACCCGCAGCCTGGGYTTCAAAACTTGCCGGGCCGGGGCCGCGGTCTCGGAGCGGTGTGCGCAGAGCGGAGCCCCCTCGGCGGGGCCGGGACCCGGCTCGGGCCGCTGCTGCTGGCCCGGGGACCAAATCCCGGACTTGGGGGGGTCACYGCCGCCCGGGCCAGCGAAACTTGCGCCTTCCTATAGCTGCCCTCGCATTTCATACTGCTCCAGGTGCTGGAAAACTTCGTGCGTACGGAAATTAGCATTTTATTGGCGTATCGTGTTTATATATTTACGGCCACAGATAAAGGCACTAGTTGTAAAACCTAGTCCACCTTCTGCCAATCCCCTTCTTTTTTTTCTTCTTTTTTTCTTCTTTTTTTTTCTT
>NW_026623274.1:34956-46374 GCF_030028575.1 Malurus melanocephalus | reverse complement strand
CTACTGAGGCTCTTGGGACATAAAAGAATTTGAAAGTAAGCGTTTGACTAGCATGTGCATAAAACAGCATCCAAACAAATACTGTATTGGCATGTACGGTGGAGTTGGTGCCAAAAAAGTTAAGTAAATAAGCCATGAAATTCAAAATACACAAAAGTGGAATAGACTGATTTGTTATAAAACTTGCTGATTTTATCTGTTTATTCTAGCTGCCTTGCTTTAAGAAAAACTTTGGGGTTTTTTTTTTGTTCGTTTTTTTTAGTTTTAAACCTAATAGACTTAACTTTATTAGAAAAGAAACTATGTTAACCTGGAACAGAGGATCTTGCTAAACAATTAAATAATTGTGCTGTTGGGATGTTTGAAATGCATGATAATTGCTGCATGCAGCAACTACTGTTGGTAAATTGGTTTGGTTCGACTTTTTTGATGGGTGGATATGGTAATTTCTATTTTGGCTGGAATGTCAGGAAATGCTGACACCTGTCAAACTTTAAATTGCAATAAAAATGTATTGAATATTATTGCAAAACCGACAACTTGTAAAAAGTGAATGAAATTCATTACAGCGTTTCCACTGTRAACAACTCTTGGAAATTTGTCATTTGATTGAAAGCATGGCCTGTCTGTAGCACTGAAAAGTGCCTGATTCACTGAAGATGAACTTGTTAATCTATGGGTATGTGTATATCCARCCTCTGGTGTGTGTTTGTGAGAGAGTTGATCTTTAAAGCAAGTTGGGGTAAGATTCACTTAATCTTGAATGTTGTTGTAGCTTAAAGTATGTGACTTTGAAGTGCCCAGAAATGCAACTGCTGTTCTTCAAAGGAAAGCAGATCTCAAGGAGTGTTTCCAACTTCCTTTCAATGTCTTTCTTTTTTTTCTTTTCAGTGTGTCAAAGGGGATGTATACAGATGGACAAATGCTGTTTGTGTTAGGTCATTCAATTAGAGAAAAATTAGAGCCATAGAAGAATTTGAACTAGATGCATATGTCAATATAAATCTASCAAAATTCATTGAAGCTGCTCCAGGTTATACTTGGATAAAAGAGAACAGAACTTGACCTCAGACATCCAGTACACAGCAGCTTGCATTCCCAAATGTCACATTCCCAAATGGCRCATTTAGAAAAGACAGCCCTCTGGCTGCACATATATAATGACCAGTATTTCTGTCATTTTTTTTGAAAACCAGTTTAAACTTTTATGTCAAAGAACCATTTTTGATTTGCTCTCTGTGATTTTGATGTTCATGCAGGTTTATACCACAACTTCCCTTTCAGTGGCACAGTTGCATTGAAACTGCCTGGGCTCTGGGGCTGTGTGATCAGTTGTGCACAGGCAGGGTTATGTGATTCACGTGTTGTGTGACTTGAAAATATGTTTCTCATGATCCCAATACTTTATTTAGAGCTTTTGCATTTTTCTAGTGATTTTTTTCAGTCCTCTGGCCCCATCTTTTTTTTTTTAATTTTTTAATTTTTTTTTATTTAAYGATGGGGTAGAGCATATGGCCTAATAGCAGTTGCATTATTTTCGTTCTCTATTTGCAAGTACGGAGGACACTTRGTTAACTGTCTGCCCCTGTTTTTGGTGGCCTACTGTAAGCCAGTTGTTTGCCCTCTAGTCTGAAAGGTACACAGATACTTCATGCTTTTGTACTCTTAAGAAGTGCTCTGTTCATAGTTAAGTTTCCAGTGCAGATTAGGGAAGGCAGTGGATTCAGTAAGCAGTCACCAAAATCTGTATGTATTTGTGGAGCAAACACCTATCTATTCCCCCATCACAAAGCCTCCACTTGATAATCTGGCCAAGGATTTCAAGGCAGTGAGTTTTTTCAAAGAAGCTACTTAGGAACATTAGATGTGACTATAGCATCAAACTAATTAGTTGCCACTCCATTTCTATGAAGCTTCTAGGGCTTTATAGAAATGCAATATTTGCACTTCTCACTTACTGCTAAGGCATTGAGGTTAAGCGGTCTCTGCTTTTTGTCTGCGTTCTTACTGATGGGAAAGATTCCAGGGCATTGTTCGAGAGCTGCACAACCCCCTTATGTACCTGAGTAAATAGTTTAAACAGTTGCACATTTGGACAACTTGCCACAGAGCATTAAGTGGTATTTAGGGTTTGCTTCAGCTCTGTTGCCAGGACCTTTTTAAAGAAAACCAAAACAACAGGAGGTATTTRGGAATTAATTAAGCCAACACTAAATAAAATAACAGCAAAGAATGAATCCTCATATGAATGACAGCGAGAATGCCTTGTGTTAGAAGGCAGATAATACATGTGTGCCTGTGCATATCTGCATATATGTACACACATTTGTGTGTATGCATGGAATATGCACAATTCTTGACCTGTGTGTGCAGCAGATCCTATACATATGTATCTTCTAGAAACTAACTGGTGTTTGGTGAGAGTAATGAGAATGGCAGTCTTGATAGTTCAAGAGGCAAAATTGCAGGTTTCCCTTGCGAACAAGTGACTGGAATGGAAATAGTGGGTAATCAGGTCAAATTTTCTACAGACCCGTCCCAGTTGGGAATGAATACATGTTAGATGTGTGTAGTCCAGAAAAGGCCACAGAAGTTTTGTTCTTTCACTCTTGGCAACTGTAGAACTACACCCCATACCCTTTAACTTCTTATAAAAAAAGTGAACCCAAATGCACTAAGGCTGAAATGTGTTGCACAAAGGGAACAGGAAAGGTTGTCCTTTAATTCAGAAGATCAGAGATGTAAAAATTGTTTAGGATTTGTGAGTATTCAGTACCACAGAAAAGGAGGCCTTGGTGCCTGGAAGTGGACACCCAAATTAGAAAAAAATTGAAAATAGGCTCCCTTGGGCTCCCATTGTAATGAGTGGAAGCGTTTCTGATACTGTCATGGGCATGACTGCCCAAATACATTAGTCACTGGTGAATCTTTTCTCATCGTTTCACAATTATTTGCAATTGGCTGTCACCTTTCTGCAATTATAAATATTCCAAGAGGAAACAATACAAATTAGAACTGTAGGTACCAGAATCTTTGTACTGGATGTATTTCTTTTTACTTTCTAAGTGTTCTTTTTCATATGAAAAGAGTCTTGGAGCTTTATCCTTATTCAAGTCTTTTCTTTTTGTATCTACTGTGGAGAAAACCATTAATTTTGAGGAATGGTGAGAGTAAGCCTTAAGCTGTCTTTGACATTTTAGTTTAACTTGAATAGGTTAATTTTTTTTTTTTTTAAAGAAAACAAGTTGGTGGGAAGGGTGTTTTAACTGTGAGCGCCGATTTTGACCATTAGCATAAGAAAAAAAGTTTTAGTGCATTTACTATTGTATTGAATGAAGAGTTCCAACAGTCAGGGAAAAGAAAGTAAAAGGCTGTAAAGAAATGATGGTCTATTCAGATTATTCAGCAGCCCAGAGCTCTGGTCATCTGCCTCTGAAATCTGTGATCGGGATATCACTTTTATCTTCCTGTGCCTTTCTTTCGCCTTTTTCACATGTTCACTTTTGTCAAGGTTTATTGATCACGTTTTCTTCTTTGCAAATCTGTGGAAAATTTAATGAACCAAAAACAACTGAGAAATAAAAGGAACTTTTTATTCATTAGCCACTAGATTGAATTTTGTTCTATAGTCACTACCCTCTTGCCTCCCCTGTGCCTCATTGTGTCACTCCTGCAGCAGTTACAGTATGTACAGTGGGGATGGCCACATTATTAATTCTCTTCCAGGGAGAAGTTTGTTTAAAGTTGTGAACTCATGGCAGCCCCAGCTTTGCTCCTTGGCTTTTCYCTGCCTTCCTGACATTCAGATTCTTGACTGTGGTGCATCTGTCACTAAATACCTTTAAGTGTGTATTCCGCAGAGCATTTACCTCTTCAAGAATTAAATATATTTGCTGCCTAGCAATTAAATCCAAATTTAAATGATTGCAGATTAGTAGTAGTTATTTACAGTCCTGATTGTTTTGGTGCTGTGATCCTTGTTCATTACACATCTGCTTTGCCGTGGTGCTGCCCCAGAGCGCTTTGTGATGCAAATGCTTTTGTTAAGTTACAAATAGTTTCAGTATCTAGATCATCTCAGGTGACATATTTAAGTCGTTTCTTTTTTCCCAGATGGACTTAAAAAGCTGTAATTAAATGTGGCTTCCAGTATGATTAAGCTTTGCTAACATTTTCCATGGAATGATTTACTTGAACTCTGGCACTTTCTGAACCTGTCACTGGAAAATTTTTCAATAAATGCCCCTTTTAACAATAATTTCATTTCATTTAGTGCAGCTTGTAAGTATAGGGAAATGAGTTAAAATGAAGCATACATCTGCCTKAGAGATTTCTTAGGTGTTTCTTGATTCTGAAGAACTTTACTGCTACCCTGTGTTAAATGCTAAGTCCCAGGGGAAGGAATACCACAGAGTTCTGCAAAATAGTACCCAATACTCTCCTAATGAATAGTAGTATTAATCCTGATACTTCTGAGGGATGAGCTAAAAGCCACAAAAGACACTCTGGACKTGAGCTTGTAATTTCAGCTACAGTGATGGCACATCTGTGAGTGCATCTGTTTTCCTSTGTGTGGAGTGACTCTCCATTCTGTAAGAGTACCTGCAAGCTTAAACTCTCTAAATCGAGAGAGAGGACTTTGTGCCTAGCAGAATGAAGAGAATCTGGGCTTCTGTTGGAGGGGAAGGGTAAGTAATAAAAAGTCTTCCATCCTCTGTGAAAAGTAGGMTTTTAGTGTAGATAGCTCATTCAGATGAAATCTCTCCAGAGGAAGACATCTTCTGTGGGATGCTCCGCCGCACAGCGGAAGCCAGTGTGGATCCGGCCCCTCAAAGAAGAGCACCCTGTGGTCACAGCCCCTCACCCCTGCCTGGAGGTGGCAAATCCCACCAGCAGGGGACCAGCTGGTTCTTCCCCGAATCTGCAAGGGATGGTCAGCTGCRCAGCTTCATTCCTGCAGAAATAGTGGAAAAACTTCGTGTGTTACACATGCAGTTCCGAAGAGTGGAATGCTGTAGTATTACTGTGCTGTGGCTCATATTCATCAKGATGGAGCTTTAAATGTCCAGCTCYKGAAAGTTAAATCCTGTTTTGTTTAAATGTCCTGTGTATTTAGTGCTCATATTCTATTCAAGCAAGCGGATCACCTGGAAATTGTGTTGAGCAGTTTGATTCTGTCACGGAAATTCATTGAAATACTCCTTGAAAACATCTCACCATTTTTTTTTTCAGCTTGGAAAGTGGCATTCCTAGCTAGAATCAGTATATTGCTCCCCTCCAGGCTGACCTGTGGAGCTCTCTTAGAGCCCTTTTATCACACCGTCTTTGAAAAGCAAGGTCTGTTGATTGCAGCGGTGTTAAAAGAGCATCGGTTCCCTACACCAAGACCGCTCCTTTTCAGAGCAATCCTCAGCAATGCCCCTTTGTGCGGTGGACAATGCAATAAGTCAGACAGGACTTTCTGAGCCACCTCTATAAGGAACTGTAAGGGCTGCTGAAGTACACTTGTGTTAAGTTGAATTGATTGAAATTTAATGGCTGTTAGTAGCTATGAATGGTAATGATTTTCTAGAGTATCTTCACCATGCTTGACATTAATAACTGGAGAGTGTGTATGTGTGACGTTAGTATGTTATTCATTTTTAAAGATGCTTTCTCCCTGCCCTCTTTCTCATAATTTAGTTGTTTTGATGCTTCAGAAAAAAAAAAAAAATCTTGGGCTTCGAAGAGCACGTACATCTTGTCAACATAATTTTGTGCTCAAGATTTTTATTTTTTCCAATTCTAACATAAATCAGACTACAATATACTGAGAGTGATGAATTTGTTTTACATGCCATCATGAATTAATGTTATGCAAATAAAAGCTTTACAGGTGCCATGATTTACTTAATAATTTCAAGTTCTAATATTTAAGCTCATTCATTATGTTTGAGTAAAAAAAAAAACCAACAGAGCATGTTCATATTTTAAAAAGTGAAATGTGAGATTTGTGTGCATTTGCTGTGTGTAGTTGCTGTGTAAGCACATTTGATGGCTAAGAAAGAATCAATCAGTGTTTGMATTCGGCATCCTATGCCTGTAGATGTTACAGAGACATTTCAAAGAGAATAATCAAATATTTGTATGTAAGGAGAAGGAAGATTGTGGTAAAATATCCTTCACGGATACAAAGAGGCAGAAAACTGGCAAAGAAAAGTTTTTTCAGCCTTCAAAATTTGAGCAGGGCAGCACGATTTTGCCATGCAAAGTGGCCTTTATTTCATGCTGAGCAGTTTGCTCCCAGACCTGCCGCCTTCGCCGCGTGGTGAGGATGAGCCGAGGAGCTGGTGAGAGCTGTAGGCATCCTGGGTCAAAGGTCAATGCGAATGTGATCGCAGGGTTTTCAGGCTTTGATATAATTTTCAGTGTGCTTCCCAAAGGCTAAGGACAAGGGGGAGAAAGTTTGACACGTAAATACATCTTGAATCTCTGAAGATAAGAATAGGTTTTGACTTTATTTCTCAAAAATTGAGGTCACAGTGGTCTGGTGACAGGCTGAAAGCCCATCACTCATTTTTTTTTCTGTTTCTTACTTTTTTTTWWTTTTTTTTTTTCCAAATGAACAGACAGATTCTTATTTTTGACACATTGTACACATTGAGTTAGTGACAGCATATTCAGGTTTGGAAGTTTGTGGCCCCAGGATCAAGGTTTAGCACCAGCATTCAGGCCTCCCAGACCAAGTGGTAGTAATTTTACTGATAATACCATAAAAGAATCAAACCTCTTAAATTTGGTAACAGTGAATTAAAAGTGAATCTTTACAAAATACATTTGCTCCATGCTGCCGACTGACCACATGTTTCTGTGATTCTACAGTTCATATTTGTGGGAGTAGGCTCAAGAAYTGCTCCTTGAACTCTTCCAGCCCAGGGGACCGTTGGCCAGGGAGCAGAGCGGTACTTGGCTTTTAGTAATTTTGACAGCTTCTCCTTTTGCTCTGTGTTCTTGAGAAACTCAGAGGAGAAATTCATTCGGATGTGCCATTCAAGCCAAGGATTTAGCTGGGTGTTAAAGGGCCATTTGGGAAGTGGCACACAGTGTATGTACCRTGATCAAATTAATTATGTTGCTTTGGCAACCCCAGCTTTGGTATTTCCTGGCTAAGACTCGTTGATGGAGTCATATTCCAATATCTGGTGTCATCAATGCTAAAATCTTATACAAAATCAGGTCAGTTTAGTAAAAAACTAGCAGAAAAAAGAGATGGAGCATTTTTCCGAGAGTGTTAACAATTCATTGTTTTACAGCTTTGTGTTGAAATAAGTTTCTGTTTAGAATTTTAAAGTATAATTCTATTGTATGAAATACAGTAGCAATATAATTGCTTTTCCAGTGGACTCCAAGTGATTGTTTTAGAATTCCTTTTGTGGAGAATTTCAGCATTTTGAGGTTTTATTTCAATTCACAATAAGTCAGATTTGGAAATCTTAGATTTCTTTGTAACTGCAGTAACTGTATTCTTAACTTTGCTCTTTGCTTCTGAGAGCTGTGATGGAATGCAGGGGGAAGCACAGCACATGTGTTACTGAGCCATTTTTTTCATCTTTGATTTATTACATGTGCTGTTGGGGTCTTTGCCCCATTTTTTCAGAGAAAAGGGAATGAGGGGRGAAAACATTGTGTATATTGGGGTTGAATTATCTCAGAAAAGCTTGCACCTATTTACAGACCCTGTTGCAGCACTCTAAAACTCCATTTTCAATTTGGAAAATGTTTCTACTTCTGTATTTTACTCCAAGGCCTCTGGCAGGGCTTGCTAAAATTTAAATTATGCGTTGGACTTCTTCTGATAAATTAATGGGTTCTGGAGGTAAGTTCATCCCTCTGGGACAAAGCACATGGGGGAAGTGGGYGGTGAAAGGCAGGTCTGGATCTGTGTCGAGGGGACGGGGATGAAACGGGGCAGTGCTGGCAGCTGCTGGAGGTTGCACCATTCTCCCAGGAGCGTGCAAGGTGAGGGATCYTCCTCTTCTCCATTCCAGAGGGCATTCCCAAGGTGCAGATGTCAGGGGGATCTTTGCCAATGCATTTGTTTCCTTTAATCTCTTCTCAGGGTAGAGACACCCAAGAGTCAGACTCCATCCAAGCTGTTGAAGGTGGGAGGTGAGATGGGCTTTCTTGGTGGAGAGGAACTCACTGCCTRTGAGCTGGTGTTGCTTTCTGCTAGCCCATTTCTGGTTACTGTGGGTTCCTCTGCACCAGGTGGTGGCTTGCCAGGGAGGCACTGCCTCAGATTAGGCTGGAAACTTCGAGTGCATTGGGCTCAGTCAGGTGATGACATGTTCCAGCTGTCAGGAAGGAGGCACAAAACAGCTTGGGACCCCTAACCCTGGTCATTTTGGTGTCTTCGTCCCTTGCTGTTGAAGATGCAGTTTTGCTGCCTAAGGGGACCTCCTGGCGCCACCCCACTTCCTCCTCCTGTCACTTCATGTGGAGTATCTAGTGCGTTCATGGGATTTACCAGAATTGGCTCTGCAGTGAAGTAGGACACGCCAGTGGAAGTGAAGAAGGCAACCACTCAGGATGTCTTCCTCAAAGTGCCTTCTCCCTCCTTTTCTCAGCCACTCTCTTCTCCGGGTGTGGTGCAGCCCGGGGCTGCCACCTGGGACTGGCTGGCTCTTAGCCCTGCTGTAATGAAGGGGCAGTAGTTGGGGATTGGTTTTTTATTTTCTGGTTTATTTTTTTCCTCTCTTGCAGTGTGTTGTTGGTTGCTAGGATGAGGTCTGTGGTCCTGGTGTGCTTTCTGGGCRTGCTAAACCACTCGTCCCACGAACCTCCCGTGTAGGCTGCATTGGGAGTCCTCAGTGCAGCAGTTCAAACAGAGTGCAGCGCTGCAGGTGCTCTTTTGCTGGCTGATTGCTTCAAATGTCACACCTATCCCTGGCTTAACATCGGCGCTGTTTCAACATCTCATGTGAGCTAATGCAGTTTAGGCATCACCCGCTTCTCTCTCTCTCCCTGGAGGTTACAGATTTCCAGACATCCTTGAGATGGAGTTCTAAGGTCATCAGTGGCGTTTTTAGGTCACAGAACTGCAGGACCTTGTCTTMTGCCAGCTAATCTAATGACTAATTAGTTTGTATATTGCTGCTGCTATCTTTCTCTCTAGCTTTGGTTCAGCTCTGCAGGATGAAGCCTGCYAGTAGATGACATCTGAGAATTATTTGATTGGAAACTTAGAGGGAGATATGGTCAAGAGCAATCATATGGTCCATAAGAGCGATCGTTGGTGGCTGTGTTAGTCTGTGTAGCCCAATTCATCCATGTGTATTAAAGCATCTGTCAAAGCACACTATTTAAAAACAGCCTTGCTATAAGCCACTCCATGATTATGGCATTGAATACACAAAATACACAGCACTTTTAATTCCATTGTAATTTGGGTAATTTCCACAAGACTATTTTTATCAGAGGTAGCTGTGAATATATATTTTAATTCATTTTAATCTAGTAGYGTTTTTACATCAGGGCACTTTATCCTGCGCCCTCTAAAATGCTCACAAACAGGGTCTTGGGCAGTGCAAGCTTTTGTCTGTATCACAGCCACATTAACCCACTTTATTTCCCACTTTTCTCAGGTGTTGATGGCATCTGGTTGTGACAGATGCTTTCTGATAAAGCCTTTAGATCAACATGCCTTTGGAGACATCAGTGCTCTGTGTTGGTACTTGCAGACTGCTGTATCCAAATACTCTTCTTTAATTGTCTTATTAAGTAGAGAATTAAGCTGTGTGCTTTGACTGTTTTGGTGCCAGTGATTCTTATTGCAGGCTTTGGCACGGCACCACGTTGTGTTTTAAAGAGACAGCATCACTTTAATGATGTGGGAATTGAGTTGGAGGATAAAAATCCACTGAGAAAATGGCTGACTGAAAGTACGGTACGTAAAATCCGATTTTATGTTCTTCCCCTCAGACTGTTAGGTGGGGGGCTTAGATCAAATGCCTGCGATGATTTAAGAAATAAAAAGCAGAAATTCTCCCTGCTGCCAGACCAYAGGCTCCTCAGCGCCAGACTTGCAGACGAATGTCACATGTTGCTGTATGTTTTGAAAGCATACCATGTGTTATTCTTTAGCTGTCTCAGTCTTCCCCCCCAGCTATATCATCTTCCCCCTAGCCAATCTCACAGAAAAACTTYTAATGAAAAAAACTTTCCTCTTCTCCCCTGGCCAGAGCAGACCCCAGGATGTGTTCTGCTGTACCTGCCACTCCATGKGAAGGTCTCTGCTCACAAATTTGCAGAAGTTTATGTAACTTCATGTAACTCTGCCTCTTATGCTTTAAATCAGGAACTTTTGACACTGATATTGCAGCTTATGTTGTGCGTTAGGATCAAGAGCTCACAAATGACTAAACATATGGTTAAAACTTTTTTTTCATGTAATATAATATGTTTCAGTTTAACTCGGCTGTGGGTCTAGATAACAAACCTCCACAGTTTGCCATTAGAATAATTGCGTTTCCAGAAACAATTTTTTACTCCTTCTTTTCTACTGTCTTGGATTAATGTTTCCTCCAGCTAATGACAGGACTGGACATGCAAACTGGATTAGAGCATAGTGTGAGTAGTATGAGCTGAAAATGCTGGCATCTCACTTTATTGCCTTCAAGGTTAAGCGGTTTACTGCGAGGTCGCAAGAAGTAAACTGAAAGCAAAAAGGCAAATTAATCCAGATTGCTTGGGTTCCTCCAGTGACRAGAGCGGCTCCCAGGGCATTCGCCTGTAAAATGTTGTTTGCCYATCCCCTCTATCCACAGCAGTGGAGCTTTCCCACTTATGGCCAACTTCTGTTTAGATGCGARGTCAGAGTCCAGCCAGCCCTCAGGTACCTGGGTGTCACTCAGGTAGAGCAGCCACGGGATGCYGCTCCTCCTCCTGCTCTGCAGTGCCAGGATGAACAGGGCGCAAAAGTTGGCAGCAGCAGCCCGGCACTGTGGCTCTSGTGAATGGTAAAGGCTGCTTTGCATTAGAGCTGCTCCCTGGGGCTGCCTCCTGCGGGAGGTCTGCTCCTGATTTCAGCAGGGCTAGGAAGCAGCCAGCGCTCGTGCTCGACATCTCTGTTTAATTCACTGCACCAAAAAAAAAGATTACTTGGGAAAGCTACTACTTGGATTTCTACAGAAAAGAGCGTTAGAGCGTTGAGTTGGTCCAGTGGCAGAACTTCAGATCGCATCTTTGATAAGCAAGAAACCRCTGGGGAATTATGTTAGGATGAAGGATAGGGCTGGGAAGACCAGAGCAGATGGTGCAAGGGATCATATGTGCATCACGCCTACATGTGTTAGCTAGACCTCTGCTGAAAATCCATCATACTTCATTGTATTCCTTCTGTTTCTCCTGTTTTGTTTCTGTTTTTGTTTTTTTTTTTTT
>NW_026623274.1:0-34865 GCF_030028575.1 Malurus melanocephalus | reverse complement strand
TATCCAGCTGAACCTTGTAGGTGGTATTTCCACCAGCCTATGAGTTTAGTGCTGGTGTGCCATCTGATGTCCCAGTTTGCAAATGTAGTGGTCATGCAGGAGACTGAATCTGCTCACTCATTTTGCACAAAAGTTTAGATTTGAATCTGTGTTGAAAGGCTGGATCACAGCCTGTGCTTTGAGTGTGTTGGGCTTGTAATTCTKTTTCCAGTAGAAATGAAAGATTTATTGGTTTTCTATGAAAACAATAATAGAAAGTCTGTGTTTCATGTTTAGGTATAATTATGAGTGTGATGCTTGAATGATGTTCAGAAAGAATCCTGGCACCATCCCACACRAGTGCAGGGTTTCCACTAACCCGTGTCTCTGACAGATCAGTTTGGTAAGTCCTGGTTTACTGGCACTTCCTTCCTCACCAGTTCCTCATGTTYACTGGGGAACTGCTCARCTGGACTCAGCAACCAGCTGTGTTRTAATGGTAGAAATATTGCTGGGACATGACAAGTGCCTGTGCTGGGCACACCAGCCTAAGGGAGAGTGATTTCTGTGTCCTGAGCTGACTGTATGGCTTATGTCTGTGGGGAGGAGATGGTCACCTCCCACCAGGGGTATCACAGGGGACTTTGCTGCAGAACAGGGGCAGATCAGGCTGCAGTGGAGTGGGGAAACCACATGGGAATTGAGGTAAAAAGATCCTGGAGAAAAGGGGCAGAAGCACCTCCTCGTGACATGCTTGTCACACCTCTTTTGATTTGATTGATTTTCTGGTCTGCAGAGAAAAACTACCAGGTCATGTTGAACTGCTTACAAACCAACAGCTCCAAGTCTTTCTCCTCAGGGCTGAGGAGAATCCGTTCATTTCAATCCATTCTCTGCCCAACCTGTATTTAAGCCTGGGATTGCCATGACCCAGGTGCAGCATCTTACTGTTGGTCTCGTTGAAGTTCATGAGGGGTCACACAGGCTCATCTCTCCAGCCTGCCAGGGTCCTTCTGGACAGCATCCCTTCCCAGCATGCTGACCACACCACACAGCTTGGTGTCACTGGGGACTGGCTGAGGGTGCCCTCAATGCCACTGTCCCTGTCTTTACAAAGATGTTAAACAGTGCTGGTGCTAAAGCTGACCCCAGAGGAGCACCATTCTCCACTTGGACRCTGAACTGTTGAATGCAACTCTGAGTGTGACCATCCAGCCAATTTCATACCAACTGAGCAGTCCCTCTGTCAAATGTGTCTCCTCAATTCAGAGATGTGGGTGTTGTGCGGGACAGTGTCAGGTACTTTGCACAAGTCCATGTAGATTATGTTAATTGCTCTTCCCTTATCCACTGTACCCCCATTGTAGGAGACCACCAAAATTGTCAGGGCTGATTTGTCCTTACTGAAGCCATGTTGTCTGTCACCAATCACCTCCTTACATTCCATATGCCTTAGCCTAGTTTCCAGGAGGATCTGCTCCAAGATCTTGCTAGAAACAGAGGTGAAACTGGCTTGTGGTTTCCTGGGTCTTCCTTTTTAAAAATGGACGTTATGGTCCCCTTTTCCAGTCAGCTGGAACTTCACTACAGCTTCTCAGTGTGCCACAGCTTCTCAGATTTGATGAATAGTGGCTTGGCCACTTAATCCATCAGCTTCCTCAGGACCCATGGCTTTGTCCCTTAGAAATACCAGTAAATGTTGCAGCTCTGGCCCCTCACCAAGCACACATGGCTGCTCTTTGTATCCCAGGTTCATGGCGAAGAGCTAGTGATGATGACTGCTTTGTGAGACCAGGTGTGACCAGGAGGGCACTTCTGCCTTGTGTGGTGCCAGTTCCCTCTCACATGGACCCCTGTTTGTACTGATGTGTTAGATCTGGAGCTGTGCTGGATCAGAATGGTGACTTTCCCTGCAGCCCTCCCCAGACAGCCAGTGATATGCATTGTGCTTCACTGTGCTTTGTCTGCAGACAAGTAGGCAGGGGCTGTTGAAGATAATTGCTGTAAACTGGAAATGTCCACCACATTTGGGATTTGCATGGTTGGGACAGACCTTTCCTTTGTAATGCTGTCATAGTRGCACATGAGAAGCTACCAGAACCTGATCCCCTTGATTTATGAAAGGACTGGTTGTAAGTTGGGTTATTTCCCATGGGGCTTTTCAGAAAGCAATGCTTTCCCTGCCCTTTCCTTATCTGAGAGCCCTTCCTGTGGCCTGCAAAGATCACTTTACTTTCATGGGACATGCATGCATTACWGTTCTGGTTGGTAACAATGCCTGTGTGGATTGTCTTAGAAGAATGATTGCATTACTATATAGGAAGTTCATAGAATTTTGATGGTCTTTGTTTTTTTAAGGGAGATCTTTGTCTTAAATTCATTGATCTTCAGTGGAAGAGCCAGTGCCCCAACAGAAGGGGAGGCTGGAATATRAAGTTATCAGCTCTCCTGTGCTAGATCTGCAGGCTGTTACAAAACCACATTTATGTCACAGGCAGCATCTTGGCTCACGTGTAGCTATGGGACATCAARGAGTCCCAAAGAGACAGATGTACAGACAGACAAGCTGGTGGCAGCTGGGAAGATACTGTGGGGAGAAGAAGGGATGTAAGACACCAAACCTGTAGGAAACCAGTCTTCATTAGTTTTGTCTGATTACTTGTGCTCTTTTATTAACKTTTTATTACGGCAAAAGTGACTAGAATAAAAATAGTCTAGGTGCCAAGGGGATAAACAGTGAATTAAAAGGATTAAGTTCTGAACACTTTATTGCTTTTAGAGAGATGTTATTAGATTTACTAGCTTAAGTTAAATTTACATGGCTGAAATACTTCTTAACTTAATAATGAGTTTTGTGGAGGAAAAAACCCCGTATGTTTAGGTGTTTTAGAAGGAATTAATCCAGAATACATCATAACTCTTTAGGCTTTTATGGAAGARTAGAGCAATTATCCTTTCTGTCATAAGCTAAATGAGTGCTGACTGGCATTTGATTCTTCTGGAAGTCAGCGTGACCTGCACATGGTGTAGGAATTGATAACAATTCAACATGTAAGATAGCAAGGGAACTATTCCCAGTGTTACATTAGTTATGCTGCCAGCTGATACTTTTGATTATTTCAGTTTCCATAAACTCTTGATAATGCTTTAAGGTAACTTGTTGGGTTTTTAAAAAAATATAAAAGTCTTTATTTCCGAAAGACAGCTCATGGAAAACTGAAGACTGACAGTGGCAATTCTGTTTGAGATTACCTGCAGTAAACTTCTCTYCTGATATCCATCGATGTAGAAGAGCCAAGCTCCTGCCCTTTGAAAGAGTTCAGGGTTGCTGGCAGTTTGTGTTGGTTTTCTCTGAATCCACAGTGCTTGTGTGTGGCTCTTTCTTCCCCCCACAGCTCCTCACACAGCACACTTGCACATTGGACAGAGTCCAAATTTCCTCCCTCCTGGGGATTCCTTTACTGTTAATTTAAGTGATGGCAAATGCAAACTTCTTGCCAGAGCTTGCTGTGTGTTTTTTGGATGCTTTTTTTAGCTGTTCCCGGAGGGGTCAGCTTTTGTCCTTCCCCACCAYGCTTTCTGCTGTGGGGAGAGAGGCCTTGAGCTGGAGCTGATCGGTCCCACCTGGCTCTGAATGCGTCTCTGACGTGGTTTCAGGACCTCAATGTCTTTCACAGTTTTTTAAGACTTTTGCTTTGTTGTTGTTTGTACAAAGCTGAGTTTTGTAATAACTTGAGTGTATATGTAATCCTAAAAGCAGAATGAATCATTCATGCCTATAATAGAGTGTGTCTCAGTTCTTATTAGATGGTTTTCTGCAGCACTGTGACCTGACRATTTTAGATGCTAAATGGAAGTTACAATTAGGGAGGGAAATTACTATTTTTAATAGGTATGCAAAATAGCTTTTCTCTTCAAAGTCGTGGTGAAGACATGGTGTTAATATGAGACAGAGTGAATGTGTTGAAGAGAAATGAGTGGCCATCTGCTGTAAGCCTGAACTGTAGATTTATGGGATATCTTCTCCAACTGGGGATGATCAGATCAGAGCACAGTCCAGAAACCACTCAGTCTCCTTCCAGGTAGACCAGCAGTAGCTAGAAAAGCTGAAAGGCAGCTTTTCAGTTTGAAGTCATCTGTGCCTTTGCTGGTTTCTCTTCAAGGGATCTGCCCTTGTCACCGATGGGGACTTCAGTGTCTGCCCCAGCCACAAGTTCTGCTTCCCAGGGTTATTCTCCAGGGCCTTTGTCCTATTGCAAGGTTTGTCCTATTGCACAACTGAGAACCCGTTCTCTTGTGGTTTTAGCCTGTCAGCTGTTTGCATCAGTCCTCCTCTGATTTGTCCAGATGGTTTTGTTGAAGGAGCTGTGCAGCAGGACATGCTCACAGGACATGGAAGAACAACGCTGGCTTTATGGAGATGAATGTGTTGGASGAATGTCATCTGTTCATGCTTCATTTTGCACTGGCATTCTGCAGGGCACTGTRTTTTCTGTGATTATCTGGGCTGTTTCAAAAGGCAGAATATTTGGTTTAGAGCAAAGATTTGTAATGCCAGTCAGTGCATAGGTTTGGTGTCCCATTTCCTGCTGAGTTGAAAGTCTCTGATGGAATCAGCAAATCAGAGAAATGCTCTCTGATGGCACCTAGTAAACTAGTGGAAATGATGGTGAARGAGTGCTCTGTCATGGCATCCTGGATGGAGAAATAAATCCTGTGTCTGGAAGCAGCGTGGTAGGCAGACTTGATGTTTGGTGAAGGTGACTTGTGGAGAGCGTGCAGGAAGCAGCACAGCACTTCAAAATGGGATTCAAGTAGGAAGAACACCTAGATTATCTGGGGGAGAAATCCAGAGGAGTGGACATCTACGATGCAGCATCTATTGGGATACGTAGGCCTTGGGAATTAAGCTGAGCGTGAAGATCAGCAGTGAAGCATGAGCGTGAAGCAGCAATTTTGCTGCTTTTGGTAACCTAAAAAGACCCCCCCAAAACAAGTTTAGTTGCTCATCCTGTGCTGAGGCGGCAGATGGGACTGAGRACACAGCACTGATAACTGCAGGAAGTGTAATGCATTCAGGTCTGCTTCACTCCATTACAATAGAGATTGACAAATTGGAGAGAGTTCAGGAAAAAAAAGAGGTAACAAGAGAGCTTGAGGGATTGACTTACAAGAGAAGACCGAAAGAGCTGAATATAGATAACTTGGCTAAAGGATGACAAATGGAGTGGTTGAGATATAAATCTACAAATATCTGAAGGGTGTAAACACCAAGGCTATGAAGAATTATTTAGAGTGGTACAATGGGGTGTAACTAGAAGTAATGGGATGAAATTTAAGAGAAGGCAAATTTCAGTTGAATAATGGGAGMAGCTTTTTGACAGTGTGATGTATTAAGCCATGGGCTGCTTTTCCAGCAGTAGTCCCGTTGCTGACTATTTAGGGCACAACCCTGTTTGCCTAAGAAGCCAGAGTTTTCCAGAGTCTTTATTAAGGACAGTTTCCAATCATGCCTTTTGTGTTTTATGTATTTGATACAGAGGCATGCAAACCATACACCAGAGCTGCTGTGCCTCTCCACACATKCACCATGTCTGGGTGTGACACAGCAGCTCCTGCTGTTGGGGTGATGGAGGTGAGGGCAGGGGTGTGAGCAGCCTCTTGAGCCACTGCTCAGCTCAGACGGCCTCACTGGCRTGGAAAGCTTGGCCAGGTCAGTCGTGTCTGCTCTTTGATCAGGACCCTCTTTTACTTCCCACACTTCTCCCATCCTGTAGTATCACCTTTTGGGGGTTAGTTCACTTACGGTCTCTGGAATAGATATCAAAGTTACGCTGCAGCTCTGCACCAGGAAATCTCCCACTTTGCTTCAAAGAAATCAGGACAAACAAGATCCCATTGATCCACATGGTCTATGATCTTTTATAAATCTACAATACTGTACCTTAACTTTTTCTTTAGAAACTCCCAWTTCTTCTTCTGCTTTTCGCTTCACTTGAAATGCAAACTAAGGTCAGAGKATCACTTTCCTACTGGCAGAACATACTGCATTGTCTGTCATTTTAAAATGTCCTCAACAGTAACTGAGGAAAGGTTCATTTCTCTACTCTTTATGCTTAAGAGTGACTCTTGAATGCATTTGCTTTTTCTTATCTAGAAGGGTTAAATTAGAAAATTAGGTAAACTAGCTGTGTAAATCAAGTTAGAGTATCTCAACTAAAATGGTAGTTTATCTTCGGCACGGGAAAGATGGCAGATTCATGTATATAGAGAAAGATGCAGCTGTAGCACTTMGCACACACTGGCAACTTGGCTATTTTGTTGAAGAGAGGGAGGACAGAAAGCTTTAAACCATTGGCATTCTTGGAGCATAAATAAGACAAGAGCTGCAAGTGTCTTTTGTAATTGTTCTTAAATGTGTTTTGTATTGCTTGTGCTGTCCCTGAAGAGGTCTGTGTCTGTGCGCTTTGGGGAAATTTCTGAATTATATCCTCTCTCAGTCTGTGGGAAGAAYGAACTGCTGAAGGGCTTCATTCTCCTCTGCATGGGGGTGAATATTTTCCTTGCTGAAAAATGCAGTTTTGGTCTCCTCATAACTGGATTAATTTGGTGGATGCTTTTCATGGGGAATTTTTTATGTGGGGAAATGTCAAAACAATTGTGTCTTCATTGCAACCCTTCCCGTCACTGTGGGCTGTGGTGAGAGCACACTTTTGGAGAGGAGAGCTTTGCTTTGAACTGCTTTTCCCATCCAGACCAAGAGTGGATGTGTGCTCAGGCCCCATCGTCTCAGGAGAGCAGCATAACCACTAAGCTACATCAAGTTTGCCACCTTAATCTTAAGTGGTTTCCATTCAGCAGAAATAAATCATTTATGTCAGTATGACTCCAGAATTATTTTTAAAAAATTGTTTGGTTTCACTGCTGTGCAGGAGTATCAATTATACTCCTTACCTCATTTCTGATGCCACTTTAAAAAGGAATTTTAATTATGCAGCTGGGGGTCCCTAATAGCATTTGCAGGAGGGTTTTTTCACTGAGGGTTTTTTGTTTTTTTTTTTCCTGGAGATTGATTGATGATACTTTTTTGCCTCTAGTAGTAGACTTGGGCCCAGCCCATTTACAAGGCAGACTTTCCAGGCAGACACTCCTGAAGAGGACACTGCAAACCTGGTCAGGTTTCTTTTAATTGTGGRTGCAAACTTCTCTGAACCTTGTTAGTGAATGACATCTTTGCAAAGCCAAGCCTGGAGCAACTGAGGGAAATGTTTGGGGGCAAAGGGTACTTCAAAATAGATGTCAGCAAATTTTGGGGCCCATAATAGTCCAGGCCACTTTCTTTATTGATGGAGGTCTTGGAGCATCCTTGAAAACTTGATTGGTTTGTGCCTGCAGCTTCCTGTTTGTCATTCATCTGCTTGCATGTGTGTCTGTACCACCCAGTTCCCAGGCTGGTATTTTAGAGCTAATCCTTCACAGCAGGGCTGGATTATGATCTGGAGCATTTGGAGTATTCCCAGCCTTGTTGGTGTGAGTTGATAACCTGCAGCTGAAGGGAGATGGGGTGGGAGCCTTGAAGTCCCAGCATGAGCAGCAGAAATTCAGCTCCCAGAAGCCCTGGCTTGCAAGAGCCAGCCTGTGCAGAGTGGCAGACTATAAGGCACAGTAAGCATACTTTTTTTATCTGTATAAGAAAGGAAAAAGCTGCCCTCCCTCCTTATCTGTTGAGGGCAATGAAAAATCTTGAGCCAGCTTGTGCAGCGAAAGGATTAATTTGCTGTGGATGTTTGATTAATAAAGCAGTAGTTTATCTCATTACATTTCCCCACAGTAACTGGAAAAGAGTTTCAGATGTGCGTGGCCTTTCCCGCTCTCCTCCTACTGTGAAACAGATGTCTCGCTGACTGCCCCTGAAAAGGACAGATCAGCACCCAAACCCTCCTTCTGGCAGGATGTGAGGAGAAGCCAAAACTGACGGAGGGAGTCAGCCCGAGTGCAAGGAACATGCCTTTCTTTTTCTTCTACCATGTAAGAAAACACATAATTGTTTGTGCATGAAAGCCAGGCAATGCAATCAGATTATTTTGACTTAAAATACACTGTTACTTTTCTTCAGCAGCCTTTAGGGGCTGGAGCATTTTTTAACTAATTTTACTGGGCAGTTGCACAGTTTCTCTACTGCCTTTTGTCATTTTCCAGGGCTTCTATTCTTCCTTACTCCCATACTATTGCCTTTCCTGTATCTCCTGCAAGTCCTGCTCCTCAGCCCAGCMCTGTGGGCCTCTGAGAGTAAATGTTTATAATGTTCATTTAGCTTTCAGTGAAATCTCTTCCAGCTTTCAAAGAAAGCTCTTTAGTTTGGTCTGCACAGATGTAAACTTTTGATAGGAGAAATGCCCTGTGTTCAGCTAATGGCTTCAGGACTCCAAGTGCTGCTGATGTGCTATAGTTCAGTGTCCTTGTAACTTCATGTGAAAACTATATGCTACCTCTGATTTTGAGTTTAAGCACTCCAGAAGAATAGATTTAGGCCTTTTATACATGCAGCATATACTAACAGTACCTTGTTTTTGTTTATGTATAAATAAGATGTCTCTCCGCAAGATCTGTTGGAAGCCAAGTTTGGGGTTTAAAAAGGAATAAATAAGCAACGGAACAGTAATTCTGTCATAAAGGTGCATTGTGTCAACAGAAGTTTGTTTTATTTACCTCTTAGAGGAGGAAGTGCTCTGACTTGTTAGCGTTTRTTGTTGCTTTCTGATGTGTTGGGTTCTAACATGGTTCTCAGTGACTTTTTTGTATTCTGTTTTCCCAAGAAAAGCCTTATATCAGCTTCTTTTCACAGTTATCTTCCTTGGCAAAACTTAGTATTTTATTTATTGTTAGCTGCCATAGGTTACAGATGAACTAGCTTATGCTTAGAGCTACACAGTTCATTCACTTACTTTGCACATTAATTTAAAAAACCAAGAAGATAGCACCAGCCATAGCTGATGGAAGTTTTTCCCGTGATGCATTCTTGTTTCACAACAAATCTAGCAGTGACTGAAGGGCTAAGGGATGTTTGTTCTTTTCATCAACACAYATACAAGTATTTGCCATACATCTCAAAGTGCTTTAAAGAAATGCTTGAATATGATATACCAGATGCTTGTGTTGAGAAGCTGGGTCACAGCTGGACAGTCAGGGTTATCAGGACACCTGATAAGAGTGTCTCAGCAGGGACCCTTGRTTCCCTGTCCTGGGAATTAGAGCACTGTTTCATGGTCCCCACCTGTGTCCCACTGCAGAAGTGGCTTAAGGTCTGTCAGCATTTCAGGATACTGTATTCTAATGCAGAGAAATTTTCCAGGATTTATTGGGATGTCCAAAAAATCAGCTGTCTTTGCAGTACATCCACTCTGGATGAATCATTTCTTGTCGCTTTTYTCTGACAGGATGGGAAACTGAGTGGCCGTAACTCTGAGCTGTGTCCTCCACATCTCTCCTGCAGGCCCGGAGGAAAGGGCAGTGCTGGCACTGGGTTCCTTTGGGGTGTGCTGTGGGGTGAGGGGCAGCTCCAGCACGTCTGAGCTAGCATCAGATAAGCAAGTGATAAGGCAGCTTCAGCAGTGTCCTGGCAGCTCACTGGTGAGGTACAGCCCAGGACAGGTCTGCCTTGGACTGGACAGCCCCAGCCCAGAGGTGTCTAATGTGCTCCGTTCACAGCACAGCCCTGTCTGCAAACRACTTCCAGAGCCAGCAGGCTGGGGTTTTTCACTAGACTAAAACTCCCTTGGGAATGTAGAAATAAAGGTGAAATAATTAGCAACAAACCAGTGCTGGACCCCTGAATTGGTCTASCTCTGTTATGGCTTACACACATAAATTCTGATAGCAATTGTAGGGACGTGTGTATGGGAGAAGGGAGGGGAGGAGAGAATGGCTGGTAGTGATCAAACTGGATCTTAAACTCGAGTTTGTGTTGAGCCAGAAGGGTTTAATTATATATATGTAACATGCAATGAAAAGCAGCACGGGGCTTGGGTAGACCATATGTCTTAAGTGCTGCTTGGGATGATTGAGAGCTGCAGAACGAAGCTTTAGATTTTGGGGATGTGGTTCAGACACAGAATTGTGCTGGTGTCCCTAAACTTTCCTAGTTTTGAATAACATTTTTGTAACTGAGGTTTTGCAAGTATGAAGCCTGAAGCCAGCTTTAGGAAAGTTTATGATGTGAAAATTAAGTTTTCTCTAGTAAGCTGCAGTTTGTCAAAACAACTGCACGCATTCCTGTCGGGCTACAGTTTGGCAGGATGCAAAGATTGCATCTCTCCCTTTGAATATCCGAAAAAAATGGAAACCTGGCATTTTAATCTTGCATGGATTTCTACACATCCCTTTCAACAGCTGGGATAAGCTCCTCTGCTTTATCACACATTTTCCCTTGTGTTATGAATCACCACCTTCTTTTCAGGCAGTTCACACACTGGATTCTTCGGTCTTTGGAAGTTTGTGTTTGACTAAGGGGAGCAAAAAAAGGTTGTAAAGGGACTTGCCGAAGGATAAGATGGATCTCAGATTTGGTTATCTGACAAGAAGTGAATTGTCATATAACCAGAGCTGGTGCTAAGTGACATTTCTGCTTTTGGGGGAAATATTTTGGGAAAATTTACTCAGTTTCCTGAAAGAGCTCTTAAAAGGGTTTCACAGAAAGGAAATTCCATACATTTTTTTTGCTCTGGAAGCAAAAAAAAAAAAAACCAAAAAACCAAACCAGACCCGAAGAACAAAACCAAAAACCTCCAGAACTGGTTTTAGCTGATTTTTCTAAAATGAAAGAGAACAGCTGTCTGCCCCGACTCCCAGGGAAAGAGGGCTTAAGGCCCTGTTTAAGCTTCATGTGGATCTTGGACTCACAGAGCTCTCACAAGCTTTGTGCTCCTGCCAGCAGCCTGGGATGGGCATCCTGGCTCCCAGGTGCAGAAGGCAGTCCATGAGGTGGGCTTTCCTGGGAACAGAAGCTGGGGAGTTCAAGTGTGTGCCTGGATAGCTGCTGAGGAAAGAGGCWATGTTCTGACCCACCCCATCAACAGCTGCCTCAAAGGGATGCACAGCCACAGTGTAGACAACCTGGTATCTTCCAKTGGAAGCCTCTTGTGACAGGAGCTCCTGACCTCTGTTACACGTTTTGGTGTGGTTGCAGTGTGTAGCACATTGATAGTGCCAATAAGGTTTGGAGTCTTGCTGGAGCAGAGCTGAATTGGGGAATCTGCTTTGGCAGGTCACTGCTTGGATAGGAGCTTAACGGTGGCACCCAAGCAGTTGTAAGCAGATGATCAATAAACCAGGAATGTCTGAGTTATTCCCTTTCTGCTTTGTGACCTCGCTAATTTAGAGCTTTCCCTTTCATGAAATTCGCCCCGTGTGAATTTGCTCACAGCTGTAAGAGCAATTTAGTTCCACTCATTAGTGATGAAGCAAAGGTCCATAATAAAAAAGAAAGGCTAATACATCACCTAATGTATTTTCTTCCTGAGCTTGATGCATATGGAGCACTTTAAAGTATTAGTTGTTTTCAGATATAGTAGAAGTATTGTGTGTTTTGGAAAACTTAACTGCCTAAGTAATCGGAGACCTCAGCCATACGCTTCGCTATTAAATCTTTTCTGAGAAGTATGGAGAAACGTGTTTGCTCTGCGTGTGTTTGTGTGAATTATGGGCTGTGCAGATCAGCGAAATGCAAATTAGCAGTCCTCTACTGTCCTGTCATATCTCGACTCGCAATAGCACAGTTCAGAAGTTCATTGCTTGGGGGAGGAAAAAAGAGGGGAAAAAAAAAAAAGAAAGTTTGCTCTGACTTACTTGTGCTTTTATGAAGACTGTCTGGAGCTAAATAACCCCTGGTGAACTTGTATCCTCCACCCCAGCTGCAGCCTTTCAGCTCCAACAAAGACCACTCACTAAATCCAGGAAATGGAGCGGCGCGTGGGTGAGTGGCTGACTCCGCATTCACACCCTGCCTGTGTTCCGGGGGGAGCCGCTCTGCCCAGCCCTGCGAGCAAAACCCTCTGCATGTGTGCCTGGAAAAAATAATTCCTCACCATCCGCAGAAAGCTGCACTTTCCATTGAGTTTTTCCAGCAGTGCAGCTTTGTAGAAACCACAATAAAAACACRGGGCTGCAGGATTTTTATTCTTTACATTCCTCACTGCACAAAAAGCAGCACCAAATGTTTTTCTGGAAGCAGGATTTCCAGCCATGGAGCAATGATTTAGGAGAGTGAGAATATCAGCTTCCAAGAATGTTTAGTTTGGAAAACTTTGAGATTTMCTTGAGACATCACCAATGTATTTCCTCCGCTTTGATTATTCTGCTTTCATACACATTTATTTAGCCACTGGCTGTTGTTCTTGTACCCTCAAAAAATCTGTTTTGATGCCCCTACACATCATCTTCTTTGTTATGCTAAGGCGGGAGATAGAGCGGCATGCAGAGAGAGAGATAAAAGCAGTGTTGTTTTATGGATCCTACGCAGTGTACTTTGCAGGAACTTTAAAAACAATTTGCACAGCACTCCTCGGTGGGATAAATGTTCTCTAAGACCATTTACAAAACACGAACAAAAGARTATTAACAAAGACGAGTAAGCACAGATTTCCTTATTTCACAGGTGAAGAAACAAAGCTCTGTAAAACTTATTTGTTGATACAGGGCCTGGTCAGGGTTAAAAAGGGTGAGGCTCAGCCTGCAGGGCCATCATGTCGATAAATCACATTGTAGTTGGAGTGAGATGGTGGTTGAAAGTGGCTGAGGAAAGAGGTGGTTGTTTAGCWGTTTAGACATTAGACTTTGCTGCTTGTATAACAATCAGTATAATAATGACATTAGAGATGAATTTAGGTGACATGGATTTTTGTCACTGGGGTGTAAAAACAACCCAAAACCTCAGCTGCCTCTGCCAGATGTTGTCATATTTTGTATTAGGGAACTTTATATTTGAAACAAAAAATTAAATTTTGTGATTCTCAAAGACCAGAAATTTCCTTGGGATATTCAGCACTGCAGCCTGAAATGAAGCAAGTAGGCTGTTGTGCCAAGGGGGAGAGGTCCCCAAAGGAGCAGCTACAGAGCAATGCCTGACTGGCACTGGCACTATCCATTTGCACTTTTTGTCAAAACCGGTGATTAGTGGTTTAAAAATAGTTACAATAAAACTTGTGAGAAGAGGTTAATGCACAGTAGTTAGAGCTGTGCRCATCTCCTCCTGACTGTGCTGTTCTCCAGCTGCTGCCTGGTTGCYTCTCTTGGGAGGCAGATGATTTTCAGACTCAAGTGTTCTTGGGGCAATGCTCTCGGTCAGTGGCAGATTCACAGGGATGCTGTAAGGATGGGACTCAGAGCCCACATGCCCAGTCTGGAAACCATCACGAGTACCCCAGTGCAAATGCCAGCCCTTGAGAGGCTGGAAAGTTGTCCAAGGTGCTTTGAGGAGCCTCATTCATGGACTTTTCTGGCTGCTCCACTTGTACCAGGATTCCCCACTCTTTGCTACTCGTGAGAGAATGTATTTAGCATTTTGCAATGTGTTGGTCAAAGGCAACTTAAACTGATCCAGCTGTTACAATKCGGTTTCCGTCTTTACCCTCTGGCACTTATATGGTCATACAATACACACATTCAGATGCTGAAAACTAATTATTTTTTTTTATTATTTTTTAAAATTCCTCCCAGTATCAGGTTTTTTGGCTGGATCAGTTCCCTGAGCTGATTGATACTGTGATTGCAGTAATGTGAGCACAGGAGAATGGGAGGGAGGATGGGGGCAGGCAGGACAATGGGATCACAGCATCCCAGGCTCAATTTGGTGTARGCTGTCTCCTTGGTTGCTGGAAGAGGCTGCATCTGGGATGGCTGGTGAGGCATAAATTCAAAGATAATTTGTGCAGGAGAATACAGCAAAAAAATCCATTGATTGACCTCCCAAGCCAGTGGAGGTAATCCTGTGTGTCAGCTACTACACAGCCTAAGTAATACTGTCTCTTAGATTTTTAAATTTATTTATTTAAATAAGTTGGTTTTACAGTGGCTTCACTGCATGTCATCCATGCTTAGTCTTGTTTCTGCAGTGTGATCCTGCTTATCAGACACTGGGATTATTCTGCAGCCGGAGCAGGATCTCTCACTGAGCAGCTCCAGGAGGAGGGCTGGTCCCCAGGGGCTGCTCTGAGCAGATGTACACCAAGAGTTTTGCAGCCTGCAGATGTCAGGCTGATGTTTTTTCCTTTTCTGCCTGGACATTTCTGTGTCCTCATAACTGTAGGTACAGCTGCCTTTTCTTCAATTGCCTACAGCATCAAGACAAAAATTGCTTTGTCTTTCAGTGCTTCCGGCTGGGTTGCTTTCCTCCCTACTGTTTGTATGAGTGTCCCGGGATGCAGACTGACTGTCCTGGCCTAGCCTGGCTACGAGCTGCTCCCTGCATGCTTCTCACTGTGCTTCAGTCATGTGTCCCAATGGGCTTGCCAGTAAACTGGAATCATCTGTCTTGCAAATGGTTTTGTCTTTAATTAGAAAATCTTTAATGTCTGCAAAGTCACATGTGGGTGCCAGAGTTTGCAGCTCTGTAGTGTAAGTTCCGTTGACTTGCTGGTTTTAGGTGTAAAGTTTTAAGAAATAATCTCTTGAGCCTAAGGATGGCAGTATCCATTAAACCCTGCTAGCAGGTTTCCAGAAGTTCATTGTGGCCAAAAAACCACCCCCTCTAATTCACGTTTTTCCATCAGTGAAACACTAAAAAMGGTTTTCAATTCATTTTCTCATCTTTATCCCCAGTGACCAGCAGGCTTTCACTGTCACTGTACAAGTGCTCATGTGTTTTTTTGTTTTGTGTTGTGTTTTTCTGGTTTTGTCCTGCAGTTAGGTGTCCTGAGCCTGTTCGCTCTGTGTCAAGCATTAGCTTGTTATCTGTTAATGACATCTTGCGGTCTGGCTGCTGCTCCCAGGTTTAGTGTGTATYGTGTGCTGGGTGGAACTGAGAGCAGTATGTGGCCCCAAACTGCAACCTCTTTCTGTTGGGAAGGTTCTGTGGGAATGCTGTGACTGGAGCCAGTGCAGAAACCACRTAGCTTCTGTGTCTACCCTCCCAGTCTCTCTTGTCCATGTCCATCTGTGTCATGGGAACCTACCTTGCTTCAGGCTTTAAAGGAGCCATGTGAAAGGGCAGGACCTTGGGCGAGTTCTTTCCCAATAAAGCCCTTGAACTTTTTTCCAGTTTTGTAGGAACTAGAAAAGCATAACTATGACTTGGCTCTTGGGGTTGTGGAGAAGTAGCCCAAGGCTAGGTGGACCTCAGGTCCTCTGTTTTTCATTCCCATAAATTGTTCCTATATATTATAGCACGAGGAAAGGATGTTCTTTCTTTCCAGAGACTAATATTCCCAACTTTGGGAAGCACTTTATAGGCACAACTTTACTGTTGAGTCGTGCAGAGAAAACTGTTAATGAAATAAAACAGCTTCATGAGAAGCAACACTTAATGCTTTGTCTGTGAAGGAATAGGTCTTTTATGAAAGACTTTGTGTTCCCTGATTTATTTATTTATTTTTCTATTGAATGAGCAAGATTGTTTAAAAAGGGTGGTGGGGAATGTCATTGGGGAAAAGCCCCCTCCTCTACTCACTCATCGATTCTTATAACATTAAAAAAATTAATTTAAATTGCCACTTTCCTCAAAATGAAGTGTAAGGCTTTCATAGTTCTGTTGTTTAATTTCCCAACTGGATATGAAATTAAGGAAATTGTAATTGTTTGACCTCTCGCATCAGGGAGTCTAGGTATTTTTTCGTCTGTTTCACCGGAGTACATCTATATGAGAATAATGGCTTCCCTAGAGGCTCCATTTCTTGTAAAATAAGATCTAATGAATTAAAATATATCTCTTCTTCTTGGTGCTTTTTCAYGCTGTGACCTGCCTTGGGTTTGAGTTCGGGGTGGCTCCTGTTGAATTGTCTGAAGCCTTTCAGCATTCTTCCTCCTACTGAATTGTTCTTCCTGGAGTTTGCCCATTGATTGCATCCTCTGCCTTGGGTCGGTTGTCTTTCTTACATGGTTCACTAATTTTTTCCTCCCTAAGCATTGCTAATGTGCTTTCCACAAACTTCCAGCTTTTTGAGCTTTGATCCAGGAAGCTTTCCAAATTCAGCAAAAACAGCTAAAGGAGCCCATTTTTCCCTCCCTCCTTCCTTTGTGCCCTTTGTTACTGAAGAGAGCTGCAGATACTTAGTACCATTTAAAGCCAGACAAAAAAAATCCTCTCATTTGGTGATTTCTCCAAAACACCAGTTGATTATTGTTGGCAGGGATATCACATTGGAAAGGACTAGCTGTTCTGTGTGGTTTTGAGGCCAGAATACTGCTGGGATTGTCCCTGGTGGCTGGGTGGAGCTCGCTGGGTACCTGCCTGAGAGCCACGGCATCCTCAYGCACCAGACGGCCCTCTCTTGGAGGGAGGGAATAGATTGACACCAAATAAGAAAGCTCTTCTCCCCCAAAAGGTAAAAAACACTGAATATCCCTGAGGAAGTAGCAAATTTTGGTCTTGAGATCCCTGTGCTCTGTATGTCTGATCAGGTGGATGCAAGGTTTTTCAGGGGATCTAATCTACTGTCTTTTAGAAAATAGCTAGATATGCCAGACTGTCAAGTCAGGATGCATTCATTTTGACGGCTCTTACAGAGAAATTTTTGTCCCAAAATCAGGACTGGGAAAGGTGGGTATGGAGGCTGAGCTGGCTTGCCACCAGCATAAGTGTCTTTTACTCTTGAAGAGAGAAGGTGAACAAACACCAACTTCACTGGTATATTTAGCTATTAGTGATTGCAAGGATGAGCTCAACTGGATCCATAATCCCTTGCTTAGCTCTTATTTCCCAAACAGGCCACACAAGTGGCCCCGTGCACACCCACAGCAGCTGGTAAAACAGCTCCATTTGCGCAATGGAAGAAGTTGGCAGGAGASGACTGTCGGCAAGATTTTGCCAGGATTTCATGGCAGAGAGGTGACTTTGTCAATACCACACAAGAGTTGGTCCAGATCAGATCAGATGTCAGGATCATTTCAGGTATTAGAAGCTTTGGTTTATCTAGCATGTGTATGTGAGCTCYTAGGGAAATAAATGCAAGGATTTTTATATACTTCTCCAATCCGTTGCTTTAAAAGGAACGGAACTTTACAGCGTGCCTCAAAGAAGCAAGTGATGGAAAGGCTGGCTGTGGTTCAGGGCAAACCCTCAGGGAGCAGGGTGATGGTTGGGGTGCTGTGGTTCAGGGCAAACCCTCGGGGGAGCAGGGTGATGGTTGGGGTGCTGTGGTTCAGGGCAAACCCTCGGGGAGCAGGGTGATGGCTGGGGTGCTGTGGTTCAGGGCAAACCCTTGGGGAGTGGGGTGATGGTTGGGGTGCTCCGTGTGCCTCCAGCCCCCATGGGTGAGCGCAGAGCTGAGCTGAGCGGCCGGAGCTCAGCCTTGCCCGTGGCCACCGGCAGCTGCGAGGCAGCAGCAACCAGCTCACTGCCAGCACGGCTCTGGCACCGCAGAGAATCGAGCCCTTTGTATCTAACCATCCAGACCTAATACACTGACATGGTCGTCATCAGATACAGTTGACACATGTTTAAAGGGTGTATCTCGCTGCTTTGAACAAGTGGGAAAGTGTTCTTGGACTGCTTTGCTCTCCGCATTTCTACGGAGTTTCCCACTGTCCATTTTCCATAGTTACTTACAGCAATTAACTGGAATCCAGGGCTGCGGCGGCTGCACGCATAGTCTCTCAAACCACACCTGTGGCTTTTTTGTGTCACATATAATTCATGACTGAGTGACGCTTCCTGCCTTGTCATCTTTAGTCCTGGATGAATGAATGGTGTAGCTAAATCAGCTTAGCGCTGAACTAAAGCGGTGGTTCATGTTTAGCCGTGGCTCTTGTGAGCTAACTGCTCACAAGTCGTGCAGAAACTTATTTGTGTTGGTATGGCTGGGTGTTCACTGGAGGCTCCAGCTCTTTTGATATCGGATCCACTCACAGCTTGCATGTCCTGCCTCAGCTTTATTTTCCCTTCCAGAGGCATAGATACTGCATGAATCACTGTGTCTTTGCAGAGGCTCCAGCGGGTGAAGGTATTTGTGCTGAAACCTCACCAGGCTGTAATTAATCTGTAGACGAAAGGAAATGGTTTTGTGACAGCTAAATGAAGACCAAATAATGCGATGTGATGAAAGGTATGCTCAGCAGTCAGATTCAGGATCTGAAGTTATATGCATTTAGCTTTATGGTGAGCTGAAAAGTGTTTGAAAAAAGAATTGCCTCAAGTCCCACTTAGCAGCAGAACAAAAGCAGAGGAAAACCTGCATGTAATTATATATTAATATGCATAAAACTGAGCAGAGATTAAAAAAATTATACCATGTTATTCAGCGTATTTGAAAACATTTGGGAAACTTACACATAAACTATATGAGTGCTGTACACAGAGAGGCATGTGCTTTCTGCATAGATCTGTGAGATCAATGTACGTGCCAGTGAACAGGCTGTCTTTTCTTTGAGCTGTAGTTATGCTGAGATAGAAAACATCTGATAGCCTTTACAAAAATATCACAGACTTTTGTAAATTAGACTGAGGGGTTTKTTTTCTTTCCTCCTCTTCCCCCCCCCCCTTTGGGATTTTTTGCAGAAGGAAAGAACTTGCTGATCATCTTGTTTAAAAGTTAAATATTTCTCAGTGAAAAGTTTGGGGGTTATCCATTCGTTTGTTTTTAAAGAAGGAAGTAATAATTTGAATTAATGTTTCAGCCTGTTCATCATCAGTTGCACCTTTGGTGAAGGTTCTCATTGCTTCATGTGTAGCTGGGATTGGTTTTAGCAAAAAGGCACAATGGTAAATGTGGCAGCTTCTCTGTGGTTTGCTGACTTGCAGAGTAGGCACTCTGGTTCATGCTGAACATTTCAAGCAGCAGCAGTAGTGAGTCCTTCGCTAACTGGATGAACTTGCAAAGCATTGAGATTTCTCAACTCCACTTGTGCAGAATCACGGAATCCCAGAAATTTCAGATAACAGAGATCTAAGGGTGGCTCTCTGTCCCCAGCCTCCAGCCCCAACGGGGCCTGCCACCAGCACTAGATTAAATTGGTCATGGCTGTCTGGCAAAGTCTTTCAAACCTCTTTGGAAAAAGGCGCCTCAGCCTCTTGGGGGTGACCTGGTCCAACACTGCATGGCCTTCCTGGAGAAAACTTTACTCAACACCCAGCCTGAACTTTCTAGGGACTGTTTTGTCATTTGCAATTACTAGAAAAGATTTGGCTTCATTAGAGTTATAACTGCAGACTCTTATATTARATCATTTATACATGCTTATTTTCCCCTTTATCCTAAGATTTTGAAAATAAAACTGCAGTTAGACTGTCTGTATTTAAGCTAAAACCTGGTTAGGATTACAAAATTCCAGTGAAATCCTAATTACTCTATGGCTATATCATAGCTGTACCTTAGTAGCATTTATGACTGTGACAATATTGTTATTYGGACTGTGATTGTTTTCATCACTATCTCCATATTCAATAGGAGTTTCAGGTTGCTATCCCTAATTTTGATAGCAGAAAGCATTTTTATGACTGTGCAGAGTTGCTTACTGATAGGAGAATGAGTTTGATTCAGTTATGATATCAGCATCAACAAAATGATCAAGTACTGTAAACTTACATTGTAATKATGATGTCAGAAACAATATAACTTGGTTTTCAGGTTGACTGAGAATGTGCCCTGGGAATTTGGAGGAAATGTGTTTTTCTCATTTGGAAGCTGAATTAAGTCCTAACAGAAGTACTTCAGGAATCTATATGTAGTTCAGTGATGTTATACTCAGCAAGAGTTTTATAAATAGCTGAAGTTTTAAGACCAGAGCATCTCATTTTTGTTTCTTGTTTTATTTACTTATCATAAATGAACTCAGGACTCTGCACCTTTTGTTTATTTTTGCTTCAATATGGTCTGCATCCTACACACCTACATCAGTACTCACTTTCCTCTGAGTTTGGAATAGTTCATTTAAGTAAGTGGGTGGTAGATAACTCGAATCTTGAGAAATTAATGTTGAAGGAAAGGGTAAGTTTTCARTATTTTGGTTAAGACTTAGGACAGTATTTTTGAGATTGTAGATGATTGGCTGCTGGAATTTCAGGGACACTCTGGAATACCTTGTAGGTGCAGAGATGAGCCAGGTATCTTAATGCATTCTGGTTGTATAATTTCTTTAAAACATCTTGTCATGGACATCCAAAATCGTCCAGAAGTGAATGAAGGTGATACCTGGGTCAAAGAAGGTAATCCAGAGCTGCAGAACGCTGACTGCTTATCCAGGTCACCTGAAGGGAACTGTTCCTCCTCAAACCAAATCTTTGTGYCTCTAATGACTCATAGCTTCAGAGGGGCTTTGTCTTCAAGATCCATCTGGTTCTGCCTTGAGGATGGCCCCTCTCAGTCCTGCTTTAGGGCTTTTCCAGGATGACTTTGAGGAGGCAGTGAAAGCAAAAGGCACAGTCGTGTTGAAAATGATGCCATCTCTCATACCACAGTGGTTATGTGAGCTCATCTGCTGTGATRGGAAGCAGTAGCCCTTCCAGCAGCAGCTGGTTTGCCCCTGTTGGTGCTGGTGTCCGATAAAAGTCGCCTGCTTTGGAAACAAACAGCACCCACTGGAGCTGGGCATCGTGGCTGTGCAGGAACACAGCTCTGTGGCTTTGCTTTCTTGCCTCCATGCCTTTCTCCTCCCCTTCCCCCACGATTTCTCCTATGCTTTCTCTTGTAGACAGCAATATAGGATCAGACTGCTTTTCATTTCCATCACTTTTCCCTGCTGTGACTGAATCTGTTGCAATTAAATTTTAATTGAGATGCACACTGCTTAAATAGACACAAGACAGCTACAGCTATCGCTAATTAATTTTCTTCCAAAATGACAACATTTAATAATTATATTCCTTGTCACTTACATTATTTATACAAGTTTAACTCTGGGAATTTTTTTAAAGACACGTCAGGTGTGAAAGTGCTTTATGGTGTTAATCTCCTGTAAGGCAATTGTGATTAACTTCAGAAGTGGAAGTATGTTTGTGGTGCATTTACTAAAATAGCATGTAGCTCAGGAAAGATTGAGGTATTTCTACAATAAGGTAATAGTGTTTCTGGGTGAAGTATTCAAATCTAGAGAAGCCCTAATGGTAATAATTTGTGCTCSTGTATTATCTGTGATCTGACAGTCTCTAAGCACTTTCTGCCTACGAATAAACAAGCTCACACCTTCTGCAGAGATCCCTCCCCAGTCTCTCACTTCACCTGACATAGCACAAAGAGATCCTCTGCTGCCCCAGCTTGCAAAAGTCCTTGCCCTCTGCTACCTTGCTCTAATACTGGACAAAGAAAATGACCTTTTCGTATTTTAGTCTGAGGAATCCATCACTGGTTGCTGTCAGACAGGGTGTTGGATGAGTGGGACCATTTGTCTGTTGCGSTGTGACAGTACTTAGGCGGTGCTGTGACAATTTGGGGATTCTGTCTGTGCTTGAATACATCATTGCTGCATTGTGGCATGACTCTGATGCTTGCAGGGAGGGGCATCATCAACCTCCAAACTTCAAACATTCACAAAACAAGTAGAAATTTCTTGGGACAGCTGTGAGGAGAATTTTTCCAGCCTCTCCTGTGGAGACTTACGGTCRTGATGTTCCCTCTGCAGAACAAAGGATTTGGCTACTGAAGGTGAGATGCATCAGCCCTGGGGTTTTACTGGCAGATTAGGAAACTTTGGGAATGACTGAAGAATTGGAGAGCCTTTTTTTTTTCTCATGAGTGTCCTGTCTAGGGTGAAAGTTTGAGCTGGAAGTTGCGGCAGAGGGRTTTTCTGGGTTAGAGAAAAAAAATGAGGGATGGCGGGACAGGTAAGACTTAAATCTCTCAGAGGACCCAAGGCCACTAAAAGTCAAAACTGATGTGAAAAGTGACTGCAAGTACTTGGGTGTGCATCTTTTCTCTGCTAGCATAGAGTAACTCTTTAGAAWCTTCACACCTTTCTGGTCACTAGCARAGKAAAGCTGCTCTGGGAACAGAGCTCTGGAAAAAGTGTGTGTTTGCATTTATTAAGGATGCTGGGGATTAGTGCTGATGCTGCAGAGCAGAATGAGTTRGATGATGCAATCCCATTCCAGGAAGGCTCAACAGAAAAGTTTTCCAAGGATGGCATGAAAATCAATTGTACGGTGTGCTGCTGTGATCAGAGGAGGTTAAGGTGGTGTGAATCTAGAGGGTTGATCAACTGGACATTCGAAATGTCTCAGCCAAAGGAAATTTGATGAAATATGTTAAATGTATGTATAGTTAAAGTCTGTTGTTGATAATTTGGTACTAGCATAATTATTACATAAATTTCAGTATCTTCTCGAAGTTATTTTCATTCATTTTATAGTGGATATATAGCAAAAAATAGCCAAGACCATTTACCTCCGTATTAAGATGGATTTGAATGAAAAGTAGTCTGGTCATCTGTCTATCCTCATGTATTGTCACAGCAGCCAAATTGCATTAGAAAAGCTTTTCATTGTCACTTCACTTTTTTCCCCCCTCAACTTGGACAATGGCAAAGGAGATTGGGTAATATTTAGTGCTCTTTTAGTGTCTGTTTGTTTTTTGTGCAGTGCTGCAGAGTGGCAGGGGTAGGTAAGCCCGGAGACTACACTGAGGATTTTTGAAAAGCAATGGAACTTTTTTGTACCTTTACTTTACCGCATCTCTCAGTGGGCTGTAGTTTACTACTCTCTTCCTAAGCAGGTACTGCAGTTAATGATGTTTGTGCTTATTGGTAATACAGTCCCAGTTCTTGGTGCAGGAATTGGTAGGACGGTGGGGTGGAGCAGCAGTGTGTTTCTTCCAAGTGGGCTTGTTCTGGGAGCCGAGGTCTGCTCCATTGCACCTGAAGAGACAGGAATCATTTATTCCTCTGACAAACAGATCTCTTCCTATGTGTGTTTTCCCGAAGTTACTTACACATGATTCTGTTTGCTTTGAGGTCTCTCGTGCTCTGTAATTTGCATGTGGTGCTGGAGTTGCTGAGGGTTCGTTCCTTTGATTGCCAATTCTCACGGTCAGAGCCTGGGGGCTGGAGCCCAAAAGGCCGCAGGTTTGGTAAAAGCTCTAAGCTTTCTGCACGACACACAGTGTGAGTGGCTGTGTCCTGGTCCCAGCCAAAGGGCAGGGCAGCAGCCACGTGGCCTTGGGGCTGTTTTGGATCATTACACTGATCTGCAAAAGGGAAGGCCTAAACATGAAGGAATGTTCACAGCTACCAGTCCTGTTTTCTGAAAATCTCAGCAGGCTGCGGCAATGAAAAGCCAAACCCAGCACATGGTTCAGGTCTGTTTCTCTGAAGGCATCTGCCAGAACATAATCTCTAAATAAAGACCAGTCTTTGGTTACAAGAGTGCTAAGGGAAGACATCTATGTTTTCTCAGAATGCCACTAATGATTGGGGCATGTCCATTGTTTTCAAAAGATACATTTTCTCTGAGTTTTTTAATTGACGTTTATAAGTTAGTAATAAACCTATAAAACTCCGAGTTTGCAGTGAAGAGATTGGCTCCAAAACAGAGAATATATTGAGCTGTCTCTTACAATATATGGAAGGCTGGGAAACACCCAAGAGGACAAAGTGGTACCAAATGTTGGGTAGCAATGAGTAGTTTAGAGACAAGAAATTCCTATGGAAGTTTGGGCTCAAAAGAATGACTGGAGAGATGGGAAAGAAAAGATGTTTGATTTCTTCAGTGGAGGAAAAGCTAAATGGCTTTTCAGTTAAGTGCTAGGTCATGACAGCAATTAAAACAAATACTTGAWGAGGTTTTTCAGTATTTCTAGTGTATAATTTTGAATGTCAGGATACTCTGACACACTGTGTGTTATGCAGAGAGCAAGGGGATATAAGAAGTATAATCTTTCTTTTGGTGAGGGACAAGTGAATTGTGATAAAGGAGTCATGCAAGTGATTATTCCCTTACAGGAGGAAAAATAGAGTTAACTGGAGTTAACTCTAAAAATAGAGTTAACCGTGGAACCCTAGTACTTCTAAGAACAGGTGTGTTCACTGGCTCCTGATTTTTTGAGGGGATCTGATCCTTATCTTGGAGAACTGTAATAAAACAGAAGGCAGCCCAAGTCAGTAGTTTCAGTGGTGAAAATAGCTATGAATGAGACTGGGAGTGGGCAGATATCTCTGGCCTGTATGACCAAACCCACTCAAAGACCCCRTATTTAGGCCCTGATGGAAGCAAGTGCATATGCATTTGCTGAAGTCTTCCTGAAGCCAGTGAGATTGAAAGCATAGTGTGGTAGGCTTTGATAGGCTTTGAAAGAGGAGACAATGGTGGAGGCAAAACAAAAGAGCATGCCATCAAAGGATGTAAAGCAAAGTGACAGGAAAAAAGTGACAAGCTAGGAAAATGTTCTTTGTTCCCACATTCTGAATGGCTGTGAAATCAGCTTTGTACTCATTAGAGCCAATGTAAAGGAATTTGCTGTAAATGAAAATGAATGGCTTAGAGGCTGGTGTTTTGAGTTCAGATGTGTAGGTGAGTGGCAGGAAGCTCAAGGAAGTGCCAAACTCTGCGACATTGTGCAGAAGGATGAAGCAGGAGTCAGAGGTGGCTTAGAGGCAGAATCTTACAGTGAGGTTGGAGGAATCTGAGGACCACCCCAGGTTTCAGACTTGGATAACAAGCTAGATCCTGTCCCCTTCTACAGCATTCAGCATCCTTTGCTACCTTCTAACCATGGCCAGACTGCTATGAGAGATATTTGAGAGACAGACTGAAGCTTCTGTGTGGTTGCAGGGAATTAGGTCTAAACTAGGTCAATCTGAGAGTGAAATGTAGGTAAGATTTAGTGGAGAGAAAGCCCAGAGGCAACTGTGCTTTGAATACAGCTTAGCTGTGAACAAGAAGGAAAATCGAGTAAGTTACAGGCACAAGTGGGATTTTGGGTTTAGAGAGGCAGGTCAAGGCAAACCAGGAAAAAGAGCAGAAAAAAAGAGAGAAAGAGCATGTTTTGTTCCAGTATGTTTTGGGGACATGAGATGTTCTGCCTTGTCAGCCCACCTTGTTTTGTCTGTGAAGCAGACACTGCAGGGCTGTGGAGGACAAGATCTCTGTGTATTTGCAGTCTTCTCTAGGCTGTGGAGACACCACTACTGAGGTTGAGAAGGGAGATTTTCCCCTTAGCTTTTTAAACAAGTGAATGAAATAAATTAAAATGTTATTTCTTTTTTCTTTTTTTTTTTTTTTTTTTTTTTTTATGCTGGCAGCTGCTTATGAGATCAAGAAACGAAGTCAGTTCTTACAGTCTACAAAGTGAAGTTTGCATGATATTCTGTTGGTGAACAGTTTTATGATCTGTTTCAGTTGCCAAAATACTTGTACCACTGTAGACATACATGCAGAGTGAAGGACTGTATCTTCTGCAGCATTGCCATTGTCAGGACATAAACACCTGAGAGTTTATCAGTGTCTTCCTAAGTCCTTATTACAAAAGACAATAATAGAGAAGCTGGAAGGTAGAAGTTAGTTCTCTTGTCAGCAGACAGACATGCTAAATTCTCATCTTATAAACACAGGTGTTTTGATCTGTGAAGGTGTGGCAAATCAACCATTAACAATGCCCTGATACATAGGTGTGCAGAGGTGCAGATCTAGTCCAACCATCAGAGGAGTTTCCTGTACTTAAACCCATCCATGTCCCATGATGGGTCTTAGATTACAGCAAATCTTCTGGAAAAAATACCTGAACAAAATATCAGGTCTGCCATGCTAGAGAATCTGGAACCAGCCTGAGTTTAGTGCTCTCTTCTGTTGAAGCTGGGAGCCTTGTTTATAATTTGAATTTCTTTAGTTTAATTTCTAGCTCTTAGCCTTTGCAATTGGTATTAGGTAATTATAATTGGTTTAGACATAGATTATTTTCATGTCTCTTACCTCTGGGTCAAACAGCAATTGTTATAAAATTTTTGCTGATTGTATATGTATTAATATTACTGATCAAGTCATCCTGCAAGTGCCTCTCTTTCGACCTCTCTCATTTTTCTCATGTGCAGTACAGGAGCCTTTGCAATTTTCATCCTCTGCTTGTAGTTTGGGCACCAGAACTGGGCACTCTTCCATTACAGTCAATTCAGGGTAAGGCAGAGAGGCATTACAGCCCCCCAAGTTCTGTATAGACAAACACCTATTGTTTTAATTATTTTAATGTTGGTACCCTCTGTAGAGCATCTCAGTCACTGTTTGCCCACCAGAAACTTCAAGTCATCTCCAGTCAATGTTGCTCACACAGCCTTCATTTTAATAAATTATCTTCCAGATGTGTGGCCTTGCATGTGGTTGCTTTAGAACCTATAATCTTTATGTAGGCTATTGAGGGATGGAGAGCGTGTCACTGGTGCAAAGCAATCATCTTTATTTACCATGTCAACAGCCATTTGTCACTGACAGCCTTCATGGCTCTGTATCTGTTTCCAGTCCCCAGTACACAAAATGATTGTAACTTTCTATTCATGTGAATGTTTCCATCAGATTCAGTAATACCACATCAGGACTAATTTGTGTATTTAAAGAGCTATTCCACTTCTTGTTTATTACTCATGTTCATAGTGTTAGAGTCTACACAATTAAGGAATCTCTTCTCTTTGAGTCCCTTGGTACCTTGATTAATTTTAATCTTGACATCTTGATTTCTGGCTAAATGAGTGCTCATTTTCACCCTTGTCTTTTGTCATTAGCTTAATACCCTCCTGAATACTTTAGCCTGTCTCCTGAAAGACTTATTCCCATCCACTGAAATGACAGCCAGCCACATTGTACCGTCTCTTTTCTCTGTGGAAGATGGACCTGCACTGCTGAAAACTTAAGGGCTCTGCCATTCACCACTTACTTAACTGTTAATTTCTGGAAAAATATATAGTCTTGTAACTTGAGTCACAGCTCACAAAAATGGAGTACTCTTCAAAGCATTGATTTCATTCTCCCTCCTATAAAATCCCCTGCAAGGATTCTTGGCCATTCTTGAATTTTTCTTTACTATCATGCTTGTGTCCTTGCAGACCAGGCTTTGTTGTGGTTCATGGGTACATCCCATATAGCTGTGACCTCTCCTACTACAGCAATTGTCAGATAGTTCAACAGTTTTGGGGTTTTCCAATTCTAGTTGTGAGCATAAGGCTACTTGATGACCTCCATGGGTCCTTTCCAACCCTAAATACTCTTGTTCCTCTGAGAAACTCTTCTCCCATTCTCATCTGGATGAATTTTTCTCCATTCTCCTGTTTATGAACTGCCAACCATTTTATGTGGTCTGCATCCTGCCTTCAGCTGGCATCTGCAGTCTTATAAAGACAATATGTGGAGTGGAATAGCAGCTTGTGTGGTGTGTGTGTTCAGCAGAGGAAAATGAGCCAACTGAAGTGTTGCTTTTTTGTTTTTAATTACATTCTTGTTTCCTTCCCAGGCTTCTCTCTTCTGCACACTTACATGTGTGCCTCTGGAGGGAGAATTCAATAGGCTGATGAACAGAACTGGAATGTTTAAAAATAAACCAAAATTTTGTAATGAAACATGTTCTGAAAGGACCTAGTTGCTATAGGGATTTTTGCAAGGATGCAGTCCTTCATCTTTCGCTGGTCAAAATAAAGATTTTCATTTCTTGAGCCAAATGAGGGGTTTCTTATCCAAGCTTTGGAGCCTGTTAAATGTCATCTGGATGGACTAGTCACTACAAGACATTATTTTACTCATTCCACCCCTTCATAAAGCAAATCCATTAAACTTCAGTGCATGTGGTTTGTATTTGGGGTTTCATTCATGAGAGTTGAAAGTGCCCAAACTACTTCAGCATGGAAGAGAAACCCTGACAGGGTTCTCCTTCAATCACCACCAAGCCAGCAAAACATTGACTTCTCAAAACCACTCTTGAATCCGACATTGAGGCAGCTCATTTCCTATTAGCCAGGTCTCCTACACTGATCCTTCTCCTCTTTGTGGAGTCTGCATGAACATCTCTCTTCAGAATCAGAGTTTCTGCCCCTCTTGTAGTATGTGCAATTTACTTTCATGGTATGTTTTACTCATAAACCCGATGGAAAGTCATTAGGTTATTACTGATTTGCAATTACAGTCTAATTTTGTTGTAAACAGTTTAATGGTCCTCCACCCTGGTCTTAACACAGTCTGTAACCCACCCTGTTTAGCTGTAACCCACCCTAGTGTAGCTGCAGCTGTCAGATGTTTTCTCTGACATGTTAGTTATTTGCAGTTTCTGCTCTTGTTGGAGCACAAAAACTTGATGAGGGAGGTTTTTTGGGGATTCTATGTTTCCTTTTTTATTTTTTTTTCCTTTTCTATTTTGGTGTGCAAAGGTTTCCTAAAATGAAAAGAATGCTTCTTCATTAGATACTACATATAGGTAATGTTTGTCTTTTTGGTTTTGTTTTTGGAAAAAAAAACCCAGACAATTGTGTAACAGGAAATTGAAAACATCTTTGTATTTACATCAAAAAACACAAACTTAGACAACACTTTGCCATAGTTCTCTCACTCTTGCAGTAAAACCAAACAAATAAACAAAACCCAAGTGAAGATTCATTGATCGGTTATAATGGTTACGCATCACTTTTTGAGCAATTTTTGTTTACCTGGTGGCATCCTCCCAGGTTTTTTGCAGCATGTTAATGCACAGTCTGAATGCAGGAGTGTCTTGATTATCTTCTTGACGGTTTTTCACGTGTCGGAATTCGCTTAGTGGAAATTTTCTCATGATAAGACATGTAGGATTGGTTTTGTAAAATTACAAGCATGAGTTTGTTTTCCTGTTTTACCACAAAAGGCTCTTCCCTCCAGTCCCCACTCCTCCCATCTTCTCAGCTCTTCCAAAGTAAGAAACAAAGATAACTTCTGAGGGAAGGGAGGGAAAATCAGGTACCCCAGCCTGCATGTCTCAGCATGGACCAGTGCTGATTCTGTGTCTGGCTTTGAGCTTTTATGTCTGTTCATATGTTTTGATGATGTATTGTGATTGTTTATAACCCAGCATCTAAAAGATAATTTTTCCTCAAGGCTGTAAGGTTGGCAACTTGAAAATGTACTTGAGATGGGGAAAGTATTCAAATTTCTGCTGCTTTATAAATCTGGCTTATTTGTAATGAAGCAGCAGTGTTAAAGTGACATTAGTGTTTGTGAAAAATAGCAACACCAGGCTAAACTCAAAAACTGGGTGAAATGTTAGTTTCTCTATTTAATATCATCTCCTTTCCAACAGATGCAACCAAGAAAGTAAATCACTTTAGAAAGGGCAAAATAATTTCTGTTGCAATACAGTGACCTCAGTGTTTTCATCTGATGCTGCAGAATGCCCCTAGGATGGTGTGGACTCTTGTTGGCATTCCTGAAGGATGTGTCTCTGCCACAGGTGCTGTGCCACCCCTGTCAGCCCTGCTGGGTGTCCCTGTGCAGACCCTGGCACTGCACCCTTGCTGCCCAGGACCCATCAGTGACTGGCTCCTGCTGGAAGGTCTCCTGGGGGCTGCTGAAGGCTGTCTCTGGAGCAGTGGCTGAATGTTTACAGGCCTTCCATACAGTGATAATTTCTGTGTGCCACCAGTAGCTCCACTGTCCTTGTTTGATATAAGTGGAAGGTTGCTGTGGTCAGTGTCAGTGGAGATAGCACTTGTGATTCTTGCTGAGATGTTTTCCTTTCATGCCTGCCACCACCTGAAGCAGTAGATTCTTTTTGTGCCTAGACACAAAGTCTTAGGTACTCCATGTACAAAGAGTGATGGAGCATGCTGGAAGGCGGCATCCTTTGAAGCTGTGTGCAGGGTATATTTCTTCCATCAGAGACCCTTCCATATCACTTTTCTTTCCTGTTTCTCTCTTCCTTCTGTGCCCTGCCTCCCTGTCCTGTCCCTGCCGTTAGAGATGTCACGTTGTGCCTTCCCCTGCCCCAGCAGTGCACATATCTCCATCTCCTATGGAATCAAATCTGCCTGCAGACTCTTGCTTCCTCTTTCCCATGCTTCTCTATTTCCACAGGATTTGCTCTTGTGCGTTCATTCATCGTTCATCATTTGCTCTTCAGTCGTTCATACTCTTCAGTAAGTTTTTAACGTCATCCTGGTGTTTCCTTACTTCTTGTTTTCCAGGCTCTTCTCCATCTTCAGGAGCTTCCTGCTCTTTCCATATCCATCCAATCATCCTTGCAAACATGCCCCCCTTCCCTCATGCCTCCTTCCCACTCTGCATTTTTCCTTTCTTTACTTTCCTGGATGGAGTTATGCCTGGAATAGCCCACGACTTCTGGAGCTGGTTGGAGGTGATGTTATTACAGTACAGAGAGACACTACCAAGCACCAGGCAGTTCTGGGTGCACTTTGACCCTTCACAATTGCAGAGCAGCTTCCTCCTCGTGCTTTTGGTCTGCTGTTGCCATATGGAAATGGCAGATGGTGTTGATCAGGAAGTTAATCTAGAAGCGTATCCGTTTCATGCCGTACGCGAAGGATTTGTTCATTAAACTTAGAACTCTAATTTAAAGCCAATTAACGGAGTGATTTGAAGAGACTTGTTGTGTTTGAAGTTCAAAAGAGATGCTAAGTCTCTGATTTCAGCCTTTGTACATTCCAGAACCTGTATAACTATTGCAGTGTTGCCAACTCGACTGGGGGTTTTTTTGGTCTCTTTTTTCCCCCTTCTCCTTTTCTTTCCCTTTTCCTTTTTTTTTTGAGTGATACAACTTTTGCCATGGGCTGGAACTGTTTGGTGAAGCTTTGTGAACACCCAGATTTCTCAGCAGTGTCAGCCTTACCTTTGGGAATAGGCAGGCAGAATTTGTGCGTCTTCCTATCCTGTTTGCTGCTAGCACAGCTCCCTCCTCCCTCCCTTTGGCGCCTGATACAGCTTTTCTCTGAGCAGGAGTCAGGGTAGTGGGTAAAAAAATAAAATAAGCCTTGAGCAGCTCTGTGCCCTCCTAACACTGCTTCTGTCAGCATGGGTTTGTCTCTGCTTCCTTCCTTCTCAAAGCTGGGACCCACCACAGAAGGTTTCTCGAGGGGAAGGGGCAGGAGCAGCCCCCAGACAGAGAGCTACTGCCCCAGTGTACTGCTCTAATTTCCATGTGTAATCGACCCTGTAGGATTGGCCCGAGCAGATCATTCCTAAGAAGTTTCAAGATGGGAAATCTTGTGTCAGGAGGACCTCAAAAGTGATTAGTTCTGAATTAATATTTATGCTGCTTTTACCTGAGATTGATATTCTGTAAACGCTTGTAGGTCCCTGCAGCCGCAGACAGCATGTTTGGATAGTCCCAAGATTTAGTGATGGCATTTAGACAGAAAAAGCTTTCTTTAGTAATTTGAAGCTGATGCTGATATAAAGAAAATAGAGGGGTCAAGTTTTGCTGTGGTACAGAGCCTATGACTTCACCGGGTTAACTGCTGCTACTTCCCTGTAATTGAGAACATAATTTGGCTGAAACCCTGGGAGACTGAAAAGGATCACAGCAGCCACTGTATTAAGCCAACGTTCAGAGCAGTTGGCTCACCCTGAATTTCATAAGTAGATCATGTATTCAGAAGGCTTTAGCTGTATGACACAGTCCACTGCAGAAGAAGAGATGGTGGGAGTATCTCCTTGTTTATCTTAACTAAAGTAGCATGGCAGGGAAAGCAATTGAGCTGGGATTGTACCTSTGGGGGTGATGTGGCARAATTGATTTAGTGTCTCCCTGTGGGTGTGTGAGCACCATCCTGGCGAGAGCAGTGCAAAGGCTGCCCTCGCTTATCCCAGCTCCCATCAGTCTCGCCAGGAGCCAGCAGCAGTGGAGCAGCATCCTGCCTGTGCTGCTGGTCTCAGCAGCCTGCACACCTCCAGCGTGTTCTTGGAGGTGATGCCGCCTTGCCAGCACTGCTGGGGCTGTGCATGGGGGGAGATCAGGTAGAGATGGACTCAAAATAGAGAATACACACTGGTTTGAGAAAGCCCAAAATATTCCCAAAAGCGAGATGGCTTCTGGATGCATGCTCTGGAAATCCCTTTCTGCCCCTACCATGAGGCTGCCAGGCTTGTAGGTGGCATTCAGGATTGGACCTGTGTCACCCTGTCACTAGCAGTGCCTGCCCTCTGACAGGAGAGGATCACTCCCATGGTGCTGCTTAGTCTTTGAGTGGAAATAGCCAAAATTGGTCATTCATTTTTGACAGAGAAAAAAAAAAATGTTTTCTGCCCTGTCTGGGGGAGGAGAAGGGGGTTTCCTGAAGAAAGAAAAATCCCAAAGAAGGAAATGTCTTTTCAAAAGAAAAGGGTGTGCAGAGGGTATAGCTGATGAGTATCTGTTTGTTGCTAAGTTTGTTAGCAGTCCTCCTCAGGCTGATACCTTCCAAAGGAGACAGGCATTGTTGGACAGCACGTTTGACCATTCCCCAAGCACTTAGCAGGAGGGATTGTTTTATTAGGAAAGTTTACGGCTTCTTGTTTTCCCTCAAAGGCAAATGTGACTTTGTTGTTTTTAATTCTGTTGGGATTTCTCCCTTTTAATACACAACACAGCTGTTAAAATAGCTGGGGTTGTCTAGGGCAAATCATATAGCACTTTGCTTGTTCAGATCTCAGATGGCTGTCGTTTTAGTGTCACTGCAGAATTATATTACAGGGCATATGAATAGTGCTGGTATTAGTGTCAAAATCAATTACCCAACCCTCCTCCTGCAGAGAAAGCTACAAACCTTAGGAAAAATCTGAGTAATCCATTCTGGTTTTCTAATTCTGAGTAATGACGGAGGGCAGAGAGTTGTGCTTGAATAAGTGCATAGGGTCTTTCTCTGTATAGTCACTCCTAAATGCATGCTCTTTACAGGAAAAAGCAGGCTCCCTGTGAAACCCTTTTTCATGCCAAATGGCTCGCTGCTAAGATTAATCTGTCACTGAATTTATAAATTCCGTGTGGCACAGAGCAGCAGAAAAAGTTTAGCATCAAACAGAAAGCAAAGTATGAATTGCTTAAAAAAATGAATGTTGTGCTCCTGGATAGTGTGGATTGACTGCCTCCACACATATATCTTCTTATACTGGCAATAAAAACACTTCCATAGCCTTGTGCCTCGAAGGATCTCAAAGCACTTTGCAAATAGGGCAAAGTACTATTTCCTGTTTTACGGCTGTGGAAACGGGCTGCAAGAGAGAAGTTAAGCTTTTTGCCCAGGGACACTGAGGAGACTGTAGCAGATCCATGATGGGGATCTAAATCTCCAGAGTTCCAGTGCTGTGTCCTGGTCACACTGCACCATGGGGAAGTCTGCCGTTCTCTAGCTCTTGGCCACTGTGAAACTCCAGAAGGTGGGATATGAAATCAGTATTGGTGCTCCTTTGCTCACTGGTCTCTGTTCTGATCCGTGGGCAGAGATGCTGAGCAGAGCAGGATCCAGCAGGGAGGATGCTTGTGTTGTCCTGAGCTGGGATGATCAGTTCTGGCTGTGGGGTGCTCAGAAAGGAAAATGACTTTTGGTTGCTGCTGACTTGGGGAAAAGCTCAGAACCTCACAGTCAGCCTGCTCTGCCCCAGGCACCTTTACGAAGCAAAAATAATTATAGACTTATTACCCTAAATCCTGTGAGATTAGAGTAGTTGCATTATTTTTTTTTTAATCTGGTATTTGAGGATTTACCTGTTTAATATAACCACTTATTACAAACACTCAAATATTTTTTTTTTAAATACATAATTCATCTGAAAAGAGAACATTGCAGCTGCAAAGACCGGGTTTTCAAATACGGGCATGATCTCCTGTCACATTCCAGGTGGATAAATGACACATCTGAAAAACTGGGCCCCTACTGAGGTGTCTGTGGCAGGGATTTAGAGATTTTGCTTCAGGCATCTCTCTGGAAAAAAAGCACAGCTCTAACCTGCATGTTTCACAGAACAAGTCCTGTTAGTAGTTCCTTCCTTCCCCTTGCTGGCTGCTGAGCTCTGCAGTGCCCGAGGATGCTCCCTCACCCCCGGGGCTGCCCCAGGGTCAGGGTACCGGGAGAAGGGGGGTCGGGGTGTGAGGGCCAGCGTCTGGTTTCAAACAAAAGTGCAAAGCCTTGAAAGGAGGGACTAAGAAGAAACAGGTGGGGGGTTAGTAATAGAGCCTCTGAAGTTTATTTGCTTAACGAACAGAAGCCCAGGCTGTCAGACCTAGGTCAAATACTCCTGCAGTTCGGGTGTATTTATTTCATACGTGGTCTGTAACCCAACCTGGTTCCTGGATTAAACCACTGTAAAGTCCTGGCCCCCAGGAACCCATCCCACTTTTGCCATCAAGCCCAGCACATGCCGGGGCAGGACCTTGAGGGGCCACCTCAGTATTCACTGGAGCCTCGTGTCATCAGTAAAGCCTGTAATTGCAGGCCCTGTCATTCCCAATGCGAGCACTGCAGTTTACAGCTGCAGCCTGTGACCGCAGATCCATCACTGCGCTGTCCCATTAACGTGAGCCGTGCCTGAAGGCTCCTGGGACAAACTGCTCGGGCTGCAGTCCACAGCTGCTTGGTGGGACACCATCCCCCAGAGCCCAGACAGCGTCACAGTCCTCCTCATCCGCCATAGACCTGAAATCGTTGTGCTTTAAAGTTCCAAGATGTTCAGGAGTCAGTCAGTCAGTCAGTCCTCCAGAGCAAACTCTTCTAATCTGAGTTGGCACAACAGCGATAAAAATACCTGTACACACAAAAAGGTTTTCTGGTTTGCCAGATCCTTTTTGCCTGAGCCCCTTAATTCCAGTAAGGTAAGCAGC
>NW_026623273.1:3408162-3419282 GCF_030028575.1 Malurus melanocephalus | reverse complement strand
CAGGAAGTTTTAAGAAATAAGCATCAAAATAAAAAGGATATTAAAAATCAAAAAATAGAGAGGGGTAAAAGTCACAGAGCTGTAGGTCAAACTAATCTGACAGTATACCAGGAAGCTTGGAGTCAGTGACTCCATATGCACCTCACCCAGGGCTTCAGAAAAATTGCTATCTATTCCTGAAGCACCCAGTGATTATCTGAGACAGGTTACAGGAATACCTGTATACCCCTGTATGAAAGTTCCTATGTTTCTAATAAGCAAGCAGCAGCAAAAAGCTAACAGTAAGAAAACTGTCCATCCTCCAAGTCATCCTTTTCAGATGACTCCATATCTCCATATCTCTTCTCCTCAAGCAGCTGTTACTATTGCACATAACATAGCCCGGATGGAATGAAAGCTATGAGACAAGGAAAGTCATAACTACAGCCTTAAGTAGAATTATTGTGACTAGTCATTTCAGAAAACTTACTCTTACTAGTAATACAGTGACTTTACCAAGTCTTACTATAACCAAGGATAATTTCTAAAAGAATAGAACACAGCTATTTCGTATCTGTTGCATTTTGATTCAAGAGCACTTAGAAAGTAAATACAAGCCATAAAATTGCTTCTCATTTGTCATTTAATTGTTGTTTTATCCTTGATTTGTCCTCTACTGAATGACAAATCACATGCTACCAAAGCATACTATACGGACAGCTTAATTATCAACCAAAGGACTACCAAACTTGTAATTCTCCATATTAAATAACTGCATTTCATGAATACTAGTAATCCTTTAATAAGGGCTTCCACACAACACATTTGAAGGGGCAACACTGAATGTTTAAACACATGACGCTAATCAGAATTCTCCATTCTTGTGGAAAAATTTTTCAAAACTGATTCTTAAAAACAAGAACATTCACACACACTTAGTAGCATATTCAGTAATAGTAGCTATTCACACATAGTAGCAATTTCAGTAAAACTGAAGAGATTCCTCACTTTCATGATAAAATTTGTGGTCAAATATAAAATTGATTCCAAATGGGCTTACCTGTGATATTTGAGAAAGAACTTTGAACCTAGTTTCCCATGTTCCAGTTCATGCTCCCAACCAAGGGACAATCTGCCATATCAAGACTGACAGATGTCTCTTACAATCAGATATTTATGGGAATATATATCTATATATCTATATATATATACACATAATACATATATTCCCATATATACTATGGGAAAAACAACTAAGAGCATTGCAAATCAAATAAATTCTGGTTTCACCATGCAATTGTGATATGGATTATCAGGAGCCCTCAGAGTAAAAAACCTTCCTCCCATATTTCTTCTGAAGTTCCAAAATATTCAATCACCAGGTTGAAAGGACCACAAAATGCACCATTCACTGTTAGTTTTGCCACAAATTCTATGCAATACAGGCTTCTCAGAGCTACTTTTGAGTCCCATGTTTTCACARCCACACATTTCTGTGTCCAACAGCAGTACTTTCCGAATACTCTCAAGTAACCAATGAAGTTATCTACTGCCTGCATTTGGAAGAACTAAACATCATGTGTACAATCAGTCCAACTCTCCACATTAATCTTTTGCAGACTAAGATCCTAGATCTGCAATTAAGCAGGGTCTCCAAATTCCAAGGGACACACAACCCATGCAGTATTAATGGGCATTAAACCTGTGTTATGTATTCTTCAGTCTTCCAACTGTCAAGTTATGCATAGCATAGAACAGAGAAAAAAAAATTGTCAGTTCTGATCTTCATATATCAGGCTAACATCAGAAACTGGAAACAAGGTTGCCCCCTTTTCCCGCTTTTTTTTTTCCTAAAAATACATGAACTTGTAGGGACAAGTTGTATCTGCTAAAATGCAATTCTTGCAAGTACACTAAGAAACCCAACACATGAAGAGGCAGATCAATAGCTTTTCAAAGTGGTACAATGTAAGAGTTTCCTAAACAAATTCAAGAGTTTGTTTTTTTTATAAGATGGCATAATATCTACATATACTCATGCCTGCAGATCCTCTCTTTGTGAGGTCTGCATTTTCTCTCACTATATAAGAACTGCACTACCAAAAGTCATAGGGAACTCAGGCTTTTAACCAAGAAAAGCGTTTTTAAATACTTCCTTTAAGCAACGAACATCTCTGCAGGAGTTCAGACCTTCTAGCCATCAAAATTATTTGGATCATATTCATAATAAACATTTGGATCATATCCACAATAAACACAAACACCTTCTGCGTAAGCCCTATAAAGCCAGTCTAAAATTGTGCTGCAACTGATTCAAGCATGCTGCTGACATGATTTAATAGTGTTCTTTCTATTTTAAGTCTTTTCTGTACTAACGTGGATCTGAAAGAAAAAAAAAAAAGAAACTATTTATATTCATGTCTTAAAATAAAACATTATTTACAGTACTTTAATCAATTTACCTGGCTTTGGGGCTGCCTGAGACCCAAGCACCTGGTGGGTTCTAAACATTCGCAAGCAGAGCATATTTGCAGACGGCGCCTTTGGTGGGAACACATTGCCAAAAACAGGAGCTGAGCACCCACTGACAGCAACACGCAGAAGGCTCGCCATTGCACCCAGACCTCACAACAAATTCCTTGCCACGTATGGAATCCCTGGAGCAAATGTGGAAACAAAACAAGAGTTATTAATGACACTGGACAGAAGGTATGTAAACGCAGCAGGTTTAGGGGCCAGTCGACCGCCAGTAGCCACGAGACAATCATTCCTCACCCCCTTTATCTTTCTGGCTAGAAAACAAAATCAATTTTTTTCCAAACTAAGTAACAAAGCAACTGGCGGGACGAGCCGACCTGGGGATCGCATTTCTGCGACTCAAGGCCATTTTCTCTTTACACCTTTGTTTTAAAACAGGAACCGTGGCACGGGAAAGCCCCCAAGGCGCCAAACAAACCACTCCAATCCCAGCCAGAGCTCCCGCAGGAGTCACCCTGGGCAGGACACATCTTGCAGGAACCCAGGAGACTTAGCAGAGCACGCACTGGGAGCGGGACACGCCGGGCAGCAGGGAGGAGAACCGGGAATGTGCTCTTCGCCCGGAACCCCGCCGGGGCCCCGCGGCAGCGGCCCCTTCTCGGTCCCGCCGCTATTTATAGCCCGCGGCCACCGAACGACCTTGGGCAGGCGGCTCGTACCCCGCTCGGGACAGCCCGCAGCCGCGATCTCCCCCCGGGGCCGCTTCCCAGGCTACCTACCTGCCTGCTCCCGTGTCCTTGCTCCCGCGCGTCCGTCCTGCCACACTCCCTCCCTCCCTCCCTCCCTTCCCCCGACCGACAGCGGGACACCGCTGCCTTCCCCCCACTAGCGGCTGGACCCCGCACGAACCAGGAGAACACGGTGGTGGCGGAGTAGCCCCACACCATGCCGCGCACACGCTCCGCCCGCAGCCCCTCATAGAGCCCCTCACAGAGCTCCGCACAGAGCCCCGCACAGAGCCCTGCACACGCTCCACCCGAGCCCTGCACACGCTCCACCCGAGCCCAGCACACGCCCCACACGGAGCCCCGCACACGCCCCACACGGAGCCCCGCACAAGCACCACACGGAGCCCTGCACACGCCCCACACGGAGCCCCGCACACGCCCCACACGGAGCCCCGCACACGCCCCACACGGAGCCCCGCACACAGCTCCGCACACGCACCGCCGCAGCCCCGCGCGAAGCCGCGCTCCCGCCCGCGGTGCCGCCGCCGCGGCTCCGACCGACCTTGGGGCGGGGCGGGGGCGGGTCCGCGCCCGCCAACCCGGAAGGACTGAGGGGCACGCGGGGGTCGGGCGGCCGCGTCACGCGGCGTCTGAGGGGCGGCGGCGCGGGGCTGCCGCGGTCCTGAGCGAGCCCGGGCGCCGGCGGCCGGAGAGCGGGACAGCGGGATAACCGCGCCGAGCCGCCCGTGCCCGCCTGCTGCGAGGAGGCGAAGGGCGAGGCTGGCGAGGAGACGTGCTGAAACGCGCGTGTTGGACGTGGGATCAACGCCATAGCACGTAGGTTTTGTCCTGTTCTTTATTGTTACTTCTTAAAATGCGTGATAAAACAGCGAGGTGTGGGAWTAGTGAGTGCAGTACGGGAGCAGAAAACGCGGAGCTGTGTCAGCTTTGGGCATTAGGAGGAATTTCTTCACAGAAAGGGGCTTCACATACTGGGCATCGAAATGGGCTGCCCAGGGAGGTGGTAGAGTCACCGTCCCTGGAGGTGTTTAACGAAAGGCTGGACGTGGCACTCAGTGCTTTGGTCTGGTTGTCGTTGTGATGGTCAGTCATTGGCCAGACACGATGATCTCAGAGGTCTTGTCCAACTTAATCGATTGTCTGCTTCTAGATTCTCTAGCTGTTGAAATAAAACATGGCTGGATGAAGAGCACATGGGGCTGGAGAGGCAGTTCCAGAGGACAATCAGCCAGGCTGCCCATTGCCTGCACATAATGTCTTCACACGATCCATATGCTGTCTTACTTTACAACATCTGGGGGTTCCATGTGTGAGTTAGGCATATTTTGGTTCGGGTTTTTTTGGGTTTTTTTTTTTTTTTTTAATTTACATAAGTCAGTGTAGCTGCTCATGGAAACAACATGAGATGCCGGAGGTGTCACACTGCTTCCAGACTTGCAAATGGTGACTTAGCAAGTAAAGCTAAGCACTGAAAACACGAGAGTTATTCTGGAAGGAATTAATAGGATACTGTATGACTAAATATTTATTACTGTGTTTTTAAATAAGCGGTACCTTTTTTAATAATGGTACCTTGTGTAGAAGGTACCGATTAGATCTACACATTATACCTGTGCTTTACATTTTGGGCTCAATAACCACTGACTGGCCCAACAACATGCTCATCAGTATGGTAGCAATCAGCATAATTCCAGCTGTTAATTATAAATTACACTTTAAAAGCTAGAACCAGCCCTCTCCTTATTTCTAATTAGAAATACGTTATCAGCAGTAAAAAGAAACCAAGCATGTAAAAATGCCTGTGTTCTGAATAGTGCCAAGGTTATAGTGTGTGACTTCTTGACACCAGGCACTGAAGGTGTATATGATTTTTGTTCTTAACTAAGTTTTAGACTAATAGGTAAGACTCTTAGGACAAAGCAGGTATCTCCTAGTGGCTACCTAGAAGGGCTGCCTAGAAGTTAATCCAGTCCTCGGGTGCTTAGGATATGTTTTTCTAGTTTAGTGATCTCAGATACTGTGCTGTTTGGTCTCAGAGGCTTGAAGCTATTCACAGGCCTTCAGCTACTCCGTCCGAAACATTCTAAGCAGAATGTTAAGGGGTGTGCTGTTGTAGTAGTATTCAGGGATTGCAATCTTGTCATTAACTATCTGATTATTTCTCTTAATTTTGTTTTAGGTGTCTACACTAGGGAGGAGAAATTGGGTTCCYAACCACAGCTGCGTTGATGCAAACTTAACTAGTGCACCTGTAAGGAAAATATGGATTTGGGATCACATTCCACTTTAAATGGTAAGTAGTTGCTGAACAATCATTAAATTAATACAGATTGTCTGCTAAGTGAAAAGAATTTACATTTATGTTCAAAGATTAATTTGGTTTTGTTCAGTGATAACTTAGGGCATTCAGTTCCTCTTAGGGGTATACCTTAAAGAATGGGATTTGCTAACTTGAAAGACTGACATTTTCAGAAGTGATCCCAGTATGTATGGAGAATTTCAGCATCCATCTTCACACTCCTTCTGGTAAAGCAAAGTCTACAGATGTGRACAGAGGTCACAATACAGGCATTAAAACTGGAGCTTAAATAAACCAAGAACATATAATATGTTTAATGTAGAAKTTTAGTACCTAATTTATAGTCTCTTAAGATTTGGTAGTACTGCTTAAATCAGTTTTTACAACGGTTTACACAAGTGAACTCTTCCAATTTTTTCAGGACTCATTCAAAACATCCTGCATTGGGTCTCGTTCCAGTTGCAGAGTATCAGTTTATTAGTTTASAATTCTATATTTTCAGGAAGGGTTGCCTAGGAACAGTTTTCCCATGAGTCTCATTAATTTTAACTTGTGACACCTTTAATGTCTGGCCACCTTTTTATCTCACCAAAAATCAGTCCAATTCATGCCTTGGGGAACTAACAAATGTTTTATACTCTGTCCCTCCTCTGTTAATAATTGAAAATGGTAACATGTAATAATAAGCCCAATAGGAACATGACTTCTAAAGGCACCATTTTACAATCCAATTGGATTTGTTTTAAATACAAGACAGCACTATTCTGATGTTTTTTAATAATCATACAGACTTGCTTATTTTTTCATCCCTTCATGACTGGTGAACAAAGTTCAACCCAACACCACACAATCTTTTAATTTTGTCTGTGGCAGGAATAAGTRGCAAAGTCAGCACATACCAGACTGTTCAGGGAGACAAAATATGAGCTCCCCCAGCAGTATCAGCTGAGGTGTTTTTTGGGTCATGCCATATCCCGCTTGCCCTCCTCCTCTTGAAAGCTGTTCATGATATGGAGTTTGCAAAACAAGTCCAAACAAGACTTTGTATTGAAATTGAAGAAAAATAGGTGAATTAAATTGTAAATGGACATGTGAGTTAAACCATTCACAGCTAATGTGATAATACTAGGAAAAATGCATTACATGGACCATGTTCTTCAGTTGATTCCTATTGGCATGGAAGGCGGTTGTTAAACATTAAATCAGACAAGTATTTGTTATCCGATCATGCATAAATTATACATGAAAATACTTTGTTCTGAACATTTATATTAAGTAGCCCTAACAGTACCATAATATGGTCACGTTGGAGGCTTAACTTCATTGGGTTAAATTTAGAATTTCGTCTGCAGCTTTTCCACCCCTTTCTGGTGGAAACAGCTATGTTTGCACAGTGTGGTGTGATGCACCTGTGGCTGCTGGTCTCCCATTGTAGCTGAAGYCTCGGCCCTGCCACGGTCACCTCTCCTCGCTCGTTACCGTGGAGATGCAGTCGCAGGGGATGCGGTGCCTTTGGAAACGCCGTTTCCAGGCTGCCGCGGTCTCGGGGCGGGCGCGGCCATCGCGGCGCTGCGCGGGGGTGAAACCGAAAGTGCGGGGCCGGGGCGGGCCCGCGCTCCGCCCCCCCCCCGCGGGCCGCCCGCCCCGCTCCGCGCCTCCCTCCCATGAGCGCCCGAGCCGCCCGGCCTCAGCATGTCGGAGAGTTTCGACCGAGCGCCGGGCGCCGGCCGGGGCCGCGGGTGCGGGGAGCCGGAGAGCGGCGGCGGGGCCCGCCCCGGGGGCAGCGCGTCCCGCGGCTCGGGCTCCGCCGAGGAGCAGCCGCACCAGCCGGGCGGCCTCTTCCCGCAGCAGGAACCATTGCGGCCTCCGAAGACGGCGCCGCTGGGCACCGGGATGGCAGGTACGGGGTGCTCTCCCCTTCCTTTCTTTACCCGGGGCACCTGTCCGGCTCCCCGCGGCGGCGCAGGAGCACCAGCGCTGCCCTCGGTAGCGTGGTCCTGTTACCGGGTGCGTGATGCGCTGAGGCCGGCTCAGCGTGGTGAGTCTGGGGCCGGGGGACACCTCCGGCGTGGCTAGGGAGGGGTAAGAGGAAGAAAGCCAGAGAGAGTCATGTGATGCACAGTGCAGCCGCTCACCACCTGCTGACCGATGCCCAGCCTGTCCCCCAGAACAATTGACAACTCCCTGCCAACTACCCCCAGTTATATACTGAACGTCACATTCTGTGGTATGGATTGTGTCTTTGGGCAGTTTGGGCCAGATATCTAGTCTGTGCTGCCTCTCTGCTTCTTGCACACCTGCTCACCATCAGAGCATGGGAAACGCAAAGCTCTTGCTTTAGARTAAACACGACTTAGCAATAGCCAAAACATCAGCTTGCTATCAACTCTAGTCCCATACTGAATACAAAACATGGTGTTGTACCAGCTACCAAGAAGAAAATTATCCCAACTGCAACCAGGATATTGGGTTATGGACCTGGACCAGGTAAAGGTGTGATGTTGTGTAACAGCTACTCACAACACTCTCTGTCCTTTCCCTGCATTTGTGCCCCCAAATCTGAGTGTGCTTTCTTTCCACCTGCTAATCTGACTGCAGATGGTCTCAGCCTTCCCCCCTACTGAAGAACTCCAGCCTAAAGGTTTGCAAAAAATAAACCAAACCCATCAATAACACAAAGCAATATTTGTTGGTCAGCTTTTTCAGGTAAGTATCAGGTTCTGTTTTCAAGAAACTTATGAGCTAATCTACAAAGAGAGGTTTAGAAAACAATGTTTTAAAAACAGTTTAATTGGATGTTTTGGTAAATGGTGTATGAGAACAGCACTGGTTAAGTGTCCTTGAAAATTTTGTTGAAAATAAGTGTTAGTAAAAATCAGTGAAGTCTGTCATCTATTGACCATCCAAATGTATCTTGAATTTGTATCTAAAATCTGTGGAAAACCACAGGATCATCAAATGTACTATAAGCAGATTTATTAGTTTCTTAGGTTAACTTAGAAAACATGTTTTCATGGGAGAGAGGGATTTTTTATTCTCCCTTTTTTTTTGTCATACTCACATGAACACTGTGAGTATGTATTAAGACATCCAGAGTGTGCTCAAATGAATCCTGTCCATACTTAAGAATAAACAATATAACCTATGTATTTGAAGCAAGCGTATATATTTAAAGGACATGTATTTATAGTATAATCATAACTTGAAGTAAAAAAAAAAGTATTCTGTGTTTCCTCTGTGTGAATATATACCAATTTAGTAATTTCTAAGACAAACTGTTCACAATTTTTTTCAGAACACCTGCAAAAGACAGGAATTCCATCTGGATCACAAGATAAAGTTTCAGTTCTTGATTCTGGACCAGAAATGGGTGAACCTCAGCTTGCTGTGGACCCTGTAGCAAGATCAAACTTGTCTGTTAAAGCACCTGAATTTTATCCACCAGGATACAACCAGAACTTCAATCAGAATTTCGCTGTGAGTGTTCTAACTTCTCTCCTTAGTACTTGCCAATTTACTTATATTCAAATTAAAAATGTTTTCTTGAACTCTTTTGTGTCAGATAGTTCAAATTCTGTATTAGCTGAAGAGATTGCAAAAATTTTGATGATAACCTCCAGAGTTGAAACCAGAATGTTACATGACGATGGATGAATATTATGGTTTTCATGAGAGCCTTTGGTGTGGGATGTTTTGCAAAAGTTTGCTGCAGATAGCTATATTCCTTCTTGATTACACCAAGCATTGGTTACATCCAGCATGAGAGTAAGCTGGTTTTTTGGTGTGTCCCTCTGTTGGAGTTACATCTACACGGCATTTTAAGTGAAAGCCTAACTGCACTTTCATGCAGAATTCACAGGTTTTCAAAGAAAGTGTGGGAGAAAGCTTGAACTTCAGCTTTTCTGAGCACAGGCTTTGCCTTTCCTGAATTTCCTATGCCACAGGTACCATTCGTCATGACTGCCTGAGCTACTGTACCATCATGTGTCTTGTGTGGTATTGTATCAKCAAAGGGCAAAAGAAGTGTTACACTCATTCCTAGTAGTTACCTACCCGCACACCTAATAAGAAATGCTTTTACAGCCAGACTCAGATCAATTTGTAGATGCATCATGTAATAAAAGTTGATACTTCTATTTTCTATTCCTTTGTCTTCCATATTACTGCTTCAGTAGTTCTACTCCAGGGGAGATCTGTGTGAATTCCTGGAATATCCTTTTGTTATGCAAGCAGTCATACTCTGGTACCGTATCTGAACAGGTGGGAACTTTTACAAATACAACCAAGTGATAAAAGAAAGCCAGCAATACTGAAGCAAATAGATTTTTTAATAAGTTGTCAAAAAATACTTTATTTGAATGCTAAATGTGGTGGTTTGGTGTTTTGAAATCTCCTCACCAAAAAAAATTGATGTTACTTTAGTGTTACCAGCTTTGCCTGTTTTCTGAATGTAATTACTCTTTTGCATAATACAGTCCCACAGCCTATAATATACRACTGTTAACAAAATGCCTATGGGAACCTGCTTTGCTGAATGGATAATCTGGGGGAAAATAACTAGTTTGCCCCAGTACTGGTTACATGTTTTCTATAAATAAAGTGTTTCACTTTCAAGACCAAAAAGAAACCCAAACAACCTTTCTATTAGCATAGATAGTGCACTCTTAAAACTGCAAAGTTTCAATGCCAACAATGTTGCTTTTTAGCTGCTTTGCGAAAACACACAAGCGTGTGGGAGTTCCTGGTTGCTATGTTGTTGGAATATGCTATGAATGTGACTCATCTATTAATAAAAATATCCCCTGAAAATGTTAGCAAAATATGTTGCAGGGACTTCAGTCTAATCAGAATATGATAGGTATAAAACAGTGATATTTCTCTTTCATCCTTCACTGTTAGAAAACCTGTTGATTTTTTTACTTTAGTGACTGAAGGAATTTTATAAACTGGGCTCACATTCAATAAAAATAGGAAATTCAGCACACTTTACAGTTACACAGATTTTGACCATGAGTTTTAAAATTTAAATCAAAACAAAGTGTTTAGAAATTTTTGTTTTTTACTTCAAATTAGTACTTTTCAGCTTTCATTTATAAAGGTCCCTGGAATTTTTAGATCTGAAATCTTTCATTTATTTTATAAAATACACAGTTGTTTTGCAATAGGAAAAAACATCTATTGCTTTAGAAATACTGTTGATCTCTTGTTTGATTGGACACTGTCTTAATTACTGCGTGTTCATATAATATTTGACATTGGGTCAGTTAATTTCCAGTCTTTCTGATTATTGATACTCAAAAACTGTCACTTACCCATGAAGGTGTTTTAAAGGGTATAGCATACAAGGTTTACTAGAACTTTCAGAAAAACTTCACCAAGACTTTGAAGAAAGGCCTCCATGGAATTCTCTGTTTCTATACAGAGTTCAACACATGGGAAATTGTAGATGTGTGCAGTAGAACTAGTGACTAAATGTAGGTTTGGATTGCCAGTAGGAAACATTGGACTTGATCCTTGGAATGACTTATTGATAATATGGCTGTCATTCTATCAGATGGGCATAATGATGTTCTTACTTCATAGTTTTAGGAGTGAGTTGTTTTGTTTTGTTTTTT
>NW_026623273.1:3381102-3408142 GCF_030028575.1 Malurus melanocephalus | reverse complement strand
TGTTGTCTTCATTTCCATCAGAAGACCAAGCATAAGATTGCAAACACCAGTTTAAAGATAGTTGCAYACACAAAACCATCTATGCATTCTGAATGAGATTAAATGGCAAAAACTTTATTATAAACTTGTTAAGTGCATATAATCTGAAGGGAAAAAAAGCTTCCTAAGAAGTCTGAAGAGAAATCAAATCAATAATAAATTATTAGTCACTTAGTTCATAAGTGGAAATATGACTTTACTAGCTATAGAAAAATGATAATCAGTACATGTTCAGAAACTGAGTCAAAGAGCAGATTTGGCTCATGAATCATTTCTATAGACTTTCTGTTTTATCTTTATGTAAATCAGASGAATTTTAGTTCCTATTTAGCCTTCTACTCTTCTGTCTGTAAATTCATGAACTGACTCGTAATAAAAGAGAGGTAGATCTAAAATCTTTTCATCAGTTAATTTTTTTGTTGTGAATAATCCAGTATCCTATCCTATAGCTATAAAGATTAGAGAGAAGAATTGGAGTGCTGGTTTGATGGAGAAGTTATTGAAATTAAGTATTGAATTAATATTGAAGCTGCTCTTGAAAAATAATCAAGACTCATTTACTTGGTTTTCCTTGAGTTGATACAGGGYATGATGCTACTTTTATGTTAAATCTTAAAATCTGACAGTGAGAAATGCAAGTAATTTATGTCTAGAAGCTATCACTCTAAATTTGTCAGATTTTAAAGTATGAAATAGAAATAATTTTATTAAGATTGTATATTTCTAAATTTCTGAAGTCCTCATTTTTCTCTCCCGTTTTTTCAATTCCCTGACATAGTTCCTAAAACCTAGTCTTCTTTTGAATTTGCATATTTAGTGCAGGTAGATGAATATGGCACAGAGTTTAATTCTCTGTGTTTAGCCTCTTAATTACAAACTGGAAATAGGAGAATGCAACAGGGACACCAGTATWCCAAATGGTATTTGGATCCCTTTACAAAACAAGGATGTTCTCCAAGGCTGGATTCTTGCCAAGTGAGTAAGAGGAAGATAYCTTCCTCTCTACTGAATGAGGATCTTGTAACAATCTGATGGGTGACAGAAACAGCAGCTTCTTTTACTAGCTACAGCAATTGCTATGCTCTGCAGCCCAGCTGAGGAGTTAGATAGGTTGTTTGGAGCAATGCTAGTTCAGCTGTATATGATTAAGCTGCAGTAGGTGCACAGTAATGTAATAATTCTGTTACAAACTAGTTTTGACTTTATTGCACACAACTCTTACTGTGCTCTTTGAAATGGCCTCATAAAYGTTGACTTCCTTTAGCAAAGCAGATTATTTAGCAAGTCATATCTAGGCCTGTTAGCCTTTACTTTTTGGGTTTATAAGCTCCAAGCCATTAGAATCAGAAAATCTTAGGTTGGAAAGGACCTTTRAAGTGCCTGTGCRCAAATCCTCAGTTTRGATCAGGTTGTCAAAGTCTTTATTGTAATAATTTGCCTCTATTTTCATAAACCCATATTTTTTTCTTGTTTCTGATGGGCAGCATTAAGTTATTTAGTCTTTAATATTACTAACAAACAAATATTCTACTTAATTAAAGACCATAGGAAATCTTTCTAGTTTTACTTTTTTTTCACTGATGTGTGCCCAACCTCACTAGCTCAAATCATGTAAATAACCTTATGACACATCTCTGAAAAATTTTGGAAAGTCTRCTTTTTTACACACACATTCTTCATAAGTCCTGAAACAATGTGTATCTTTCTCATAGTTTATACCCACCTAAAAATTTTTCACAGATCCGTGTTGCTTCATGGTAAAGGACAGATGGACGTTTTGAAGACAAAGTAATGGTAAACTCCCATTAAGGGAGTAGAAGAGGGAGAGGGAGAATATACTTACAAACCTTCTTGATRTATTTGTGTACACTAAGTAAAGTGCTATATCATTTTAGCTCAGCTTTACAGTAGATTTTCTTTAAACATTTTAAGTAGTAGACAAATTAAGAATTCTGATTTTCTCTGTGTTACTCTTATGTCTTCAATTCTGAATGGACAAAATCAGTATTCTCTTGTTCCATTGGTGGGAGCAAAAATATTGATAAAGTATAATTGGATAAACCCTCCTCTCTTCAGAGAACAAGGGTATTTACTGTCTTGCCTGTTTCTTTACCTCACTACCTGCAAATTAATGCAATTCAGTTTGAATAATTTCATTACATGCCTTGTAATCTCTCATCTTTTGCCAGCTGATGCAAATACACTGACTTTAAAATATCAGTTGTTTTGATTATACTTTTTACATGGGAACGATACTCTGTGTTTATTGTCTTTCTTTAATTACTCCCCCTTCCGCATACTTTTATTACCCCATTTCTGGAGCACTATACACAGTGTTTAAGCCCAAAATATTTTGTTTCAAGTTTTCCATTCTTTTTCCTTCTGCAGTTCAGAAATACACAGTACAGTTAATGTCCACACCAAGAATGGGTGTTGAGCCTCAGTTTTGTAGTTTTACGCCTAACAGATAAACTCACTTTGTTAGTTAATCTTGCACCCAACTTGGGAAACTCTTTGATTTCTTTTTGATCCATCTCTTTATGTATTTTTTTGCAAGACCCTAATGTCTACAAAAGTACATTACCTGATTCTTAAGGTGCTTGGACTAAGGAGGTTTCTGAAGTGCACACTCCAGGAAGTGTTTAGGTCTTTGCTTTGTAAAAAAGTTGTAATGAACTGTGTAATAAAGACCACCACCAAGCAGGCAGAGGCTCARAACTCAGGGCCATATGTTTTTTTTCTGGAGATAGTAAGTGTAACAATTATTCAAGGTTGTTTTTAAGAAGTTGGTATATTCTTTCACTTCTGTAGGATTCTYCCTTAGAAGAGAGATGTGATGGCTATCTGACTCTGGCAGAATATGTGCAAGACTTCCTAAATCACCTCACCGAGCAACCGGGTTGTTTTGAAACTGAAATAGAACACTTTGCTGAAACACTGAATGGTTGGGTTATTGCCGATGAAGCTTTACAAGAACTCGTTGAACTCATCTATCAGCAGGTAGCGTATTCTGTCTTATAAGATAGACATTACACCTGTTACGCAGTGTCCAAGATAGGTGTACCAGTAATATTTGTTACGTGATTGTATCAATGTAGTATTTTAGGTTGGGTTTTTTTTCCCCCTTTTAGACTGAAACATTGGAAGGGGGAAGGATTTTGCTCAATAAATTGAAATGGTAGCTCAGATTTGGGATACCTGAACTGTATACATTTTCCCAGTTTGCTCTGTTTCTTTTGTGGTGTTTCTATATTCTGGGTAACATACTACAGTTGAAATTGCAGTACTTAATTAGAGGAAGTTATATTTTAACTGCTGTATTGATATAGTAAAGATTGAAGAAACTTAAGTAATGTCCAAGTTGTACATTTTTATTCTCTTGAGCAAAAAAAAAATTCTTCATAGTTCTAAGATACTTTTAATTCCTTGGTATTTAAAAACATTACCTTTATTCCTGCTGTACACACCACCTTTTGGAAAGTGCTTCTTTATAACTAGGGTTTTTTTGTTTATTTGAAATATACCTATTTCAGAACAGCATAATTGGAGAAAAGGAAAGCTTATCTACGGGTAACTAGGTCCAGTTCCATTGATGGCCATGGAAATGAGGACAGAGACCTCGAGCTGAACTCTGTACTAATTGGGGGAGCCATTGGAAAGAACAGCTTAATATGTGTTGCTTAGCAAATGAGCTGCTGTTACTGTCTTTTGGGCTCACTGCAGAGAATGAAGCCATGCTTCTGGCTTGCTATTTATTATGTTGCGTGTCTCACCCTTTCATGGGTTTGTTGTTTTCAAGTTCTACCTCAAATGCAGACTTTTATTCAACTGCAGAATATTTTAATGTTGTGTGTGTAGAAGTGGAATGACTGGTTGGTCATTCTGCAGAACTATAGTGTCTCAGGTTTCTCATTATTATACAGAATTAATGCAACTTTAATTGAGACCAGTTTAGTTAGACTTGAAAATCACCTGTGTTGTATTTGAAAGCATCATTTTCCCATCCCATTCCTATTTAAACCCATAGAGGATAGTTGTTACAAAAAGAATATTCCATATAATTTTATTGGAAGAGAAAAAGAGGACTTAATGCTGGTTTTGCCTTTCTGTATTTTAAATACATTGACTTCCATTTAATAAAAGTCTTTAATATTGCCTCTTCATATCTGCCCCCCTTTAAAAACAAGTTCAGTGTTAGGGTTTACTATGCCTTCCACAACTGAGAAGCTCAGTGTTAGTCTGCAATCACATGGAAAATATAACTTAGTGCCAAAAAGCTATGCAAGTATCCAGAAGCATCTTGTTTTAACTTTGTTGTGTGTCAGTCTGGGCTACAGTTGAGAAAAAGGATAGTGTTTAAGCAAAGCCAAACTACGCTTACTGTTCTTCTGTCTTGAGCAGAGGCTCAGGTATTTGTCTCCTGGCTTTTCACAAAACAATTAAAATTGCTGAGATTTATAAGCATCTGCTTCAATGATGTAAACTTGAGCCCACTAAGCAGATTTACAGATGCTAGGTTTGTAAAGGAAAAATACTAAGATGAAGTAAAACGCAGGTCCTGTAGGGTCTTCACCTCTGTGACAAGGGTGTTCATCTCTGTGATACCTGTGTCAGGTATCTTAACCTGCTTATAAGTATTATATATACTTCCCCCTGTTCTTCCAAATCCATTTATGTCTGAACAGAGTAAAGTGCCAGTTCTCTTGCCTTCCAGAAGGTGGACACTTCTAAGTGACTTCCTAGTTTAAGAACCTTCACTGTTAGCAGTGGATTATTCCTGTTAGAGCAGGATACATGTTGGTAGGTCGTCTTCATCCTTAGGTTGTGATTTCTTTGAGTTGGAAGTAAAGTGTCATTACCAGCAATAATAGTTTAGTGAAAATGATTTTTCAGTCTAATGATTGGTTATTAGGAAGATATGCATTGGAAATTTTTTTGTCTCTGTGACCCCCTGTCACAGGTCGTAATTGTAAAATTTAATTATTTTGATGTTTGATGCAACCACAAGTATAAACCAACTAATAAGAAAGATAATGTTTAAAATATGAGGTGAGGTTTGAAGTATTTGTGTAGGTGTTTGTGTGTTAAGAGTTTTTGTTTGCTGAGGGTTTATTGGGTCGGGTTGGGTTTTTTTTTGTTAGGAAAGACTATGAAAAGGGCACCTTTTAAAAAAGGGTACCTTCTCTAGTCAGAGCAACTGACTGAACTTAAGTACCAAAGTCCTAGTTTAAGACTCACAGTTAGGTTGTTCACATGCCTCTCACTAAAAAGTGAATTTTGTCTGTCTTAATTACTTAAACTTGTTGCATCTTCCAAAGATACTTAATTTTTTCCAGCAACTCTATGCATGTAGTCGAGTTTCTATATATTTATATTTAGTGCATGGTTTTTTCTGCCTTTAAGAGGTAGCTAGGTATAATGCATTGGCAAGATGTTTTTTCCAAACATGTTAAAACAGTTCAAACATGCAAACATATCTATAGCACTGATAGATGATCAAGATGCTCAAAGATGATAAAGCCCAAGGAGAAGTCTACTGAGTTCTTAGAATTCTCTTTTTTTTTGGGCAGAGCTACAAAATTCTTCTTGTAACAGAGCATCTTTTCACTAAACTAAGTCTGAGTAATAATCTGAAATTCAGATTGTTAGAGAAGACTTGAAAATGAGTGAACAGTAATAAATTGCCACCACTTAAAATTTTGGATTATCAGATTAAAACAAAAATACTTTTTACACAATGTCATTTCCGGCACCTGTTTTTAGATGATGGGAGTGCAAATGTTCAGCAATAACAAAACTTGTTTTAGAAAAAAATGCATCCACCAAGAGACATTAACTGTAATGATATAGTCTTACTCTCTTACTCAGAAGTTTGCTATTCTGCAGATTCCTGGAACATGTGTGGTAGAAATCTYTATTTGCAATGTTCTTACACACTTTCCTTGGATATTAACCATGGCCAAAAAGTGATTCTGGAATAAAAAGCTCATAGAAAGAGGACAGCTTTTTATGATGTTATTCGAATGTACTACTCACTGCTCCTTGAGAGAGTATGTGTTATTGAAAACGTGTGTTAATATCCATTTTTGTGTATAACCAGTTTGTAAGTGACTTTCAGACACTTTTTGGTTGTAGATCATAATGCAGAGGCAATGTTACATGAAGATACATGTCATAATGATGATTGTTTTCTTAGAGCCACAGAATCACAGGATAATGAACTTTTAAATGCTGAAATGCATACAGCAAAATGTAGATGCAACACAAAAGTGAACATGGCAAATAGTAATTATTAATCATTAATCTTCTGCTCTTCAGTTGTCCAATCTATATTAAACACAGCTTCTAAAAAAACTTTTAAAAATATTTCCTGATAGCCTAATTATTCGTTCTATAAATATTTTTCCATTTTTATTTTGGAAGGCCACATCTGTCCCAAACTTTTCGTACATGGGAGCACGATTGTGTAACTATCTATCTCACCATCTCACTATTAGTCCACAAAGTGGGAACTTTCGACAGTTGTTACTTCAAAGGTCAGTATGGAACTTTAAGCCTGTTACTCTCTTCAGTTACAACTTTGTGGTTTGTGTGTTAAATCTTCTTGTTGCATACAGCAAGATACTATTTTAAATAGTAGTATAGATTGAGGATTATCAAACACAGCTAGGTATTGAACACATAGGTTTTTAAAGATTCTAATATTTTTAAATATAAAAATGGGACTCCATTCAAAGTTCTGGAAGCTCTTTTGAACTGACTGTATTAGACCAATCCCAAAAAATAGTGCAAATTGGAAAGCTAATCTACTTTCAAAGTGTACTAAATGCCCATATATGTACTGTCCTTGTCCTTTGACTCTTGCCAGTACTTACTTCATTGTGGTTTTTTCTTTAGTCCTTTTTTTTTTTTTGCCTAGAATTGCTGTTTAAGGTTTATTCACCGATTGGCTGATTTTGTATCTATGAAATCAATGTGTAAAAACCAGAAGGATAAATTTCTTCARTTCTCAGTTACTGCAGGTTTCTGGGGACCTTAGTTTAGTAATGATTAGACTTTGTAGTTGACAAAAACACAACATTATTTAAATTGTTATGTTTCCTTTTAAATATTACTGCATGACTTTTGAAAGAGTACTGCACATGGGCACTTCAGAATTTTTAWAAATTAGCATCTTGTTTTTTTCTTTAAAGATGTCTGGCATTTTAAGGTTCAGGTTTGCCTCTTATTTTAAAAGTTTATACTTWGTCCAACAGTGTTTGGGAGCAAAAGTATGATAAACTTTCACAGTAATGCATTCCAATGGTCTTTTACCATGAGTGGAATGTCATGGTTTACCCTGGCAGGTAGCTAAACAGCTTGCAGTCCCTCACTCACTTCCCCATCCTCCCAATAAGATAGGCAAGAGAACTGGGAGCAGAAGAATTAAGATTCATGGGTTGATATATTTTATTAGGACAGAAAACCTTGGGAAAATAGTAACAGTGGTAAAAGATTTACATGTAACAAGTGACACATCATGCAATTTGTCACCACCCACAATGCCTGAGCAGCAGCCCCAAGGCAACTTTCTCCCTGGTTTATATGCTGAGCGTGAGGCCACATGGGATGGAATATCCCTGTGGTCAGCTGTCCTGGCTGTGTCTCCCCTCATTTCTTGGGCCATCCCAGTCTCCTCACTGGTGGAATTGGGTGAGACGCAGAAAAGTCCTTGATGTAGTACAAACCATATACTACATGGGCATGCATAAGTTGAAAATACTCATTTTTCTCTTAGGTTTGGTGGTTTTTGTATTGGGTTGTTTTGTTTTTTTTTGCTTTCAAAATAATTACTTACGAATTTTTTATCTATGTGCTACTTGAACATAAAAGGCAATCCCTGTTAATGTTGGATTTTCTGGTTCTAGGTTTAGAAGCAAACCCAATGGGTAACATTAATGTTAGCGACCTGAAGCCATGAATTTAAAGTTGCTTATGCTTTGCTTGCAAAATTTCATTAATAAAATTGGGAGGAGGGAGGGTATGTGCAGATAAACAACCTAAAAGTGTAAGGACAGAGAGGTCATCTTCTGTTTCTCAATGAAGTTTCTACCCGAATTTTTTTTATTTCAGCTCTTTTGATTTTTCAATTTCTCCACTATTTCTCAATCCATTACAAAAATCATTGAGAATACTTAAGAATTTGTCTGCATTTCCTTTCATCTCACGTATTTTTTAACTTTGTTTTTGTAATGTTATGTAAAGCTGTATATTTTTGGCATAGTTGCTGAATACTAGAAATATTACTTCTCTGCCATAGTATGTTAATCCCATGTATTTGTATTTAAATTACAGAATTATAGAATTATTTGGGCTGGAAGGGACCTTAAAGATCATCTAGTTGCAACCCCCTCTGCCATAGGCAGAGAATCTTCTGCTAGATCAGGTTGCTAAAAGCCCTATCCAGCCTAACAGGAATGGAGTATGCACAGCTTCTCTGGGCAACCTGTTTCAGTGCCTCACCACCCTCACAGAAAAAGTTGTTTTCTAATATCTAGTCTAAACCTGTCCTCTGTTAGTTTGAAGCCATACTCCTTTGTCCTATCACTACATGCCCATGTGAGAAGTCCCTCTCCAGCTCTCTTGTGGGCCCCTTTTAGGTGCTGGAATGTTGTAGAAGGTGTTACCAATGCCTTCTCTTCTCCCAGCTGAACAATCCCAGCTTTCTCAGCGTGTGTCTGTGGGAGAATGCTCAGGCTCTATGATCAGCTTAGTGGCCTCCTCTGCTCTCACTCGCCGTGTCTGTGTCCTTTCTGTGCAGGGACCCCAGAGCTGGATGCCATGCTCCAGGTGGGGTTTCTCCAGAGCAGAAGGGCAGACTCCCCTCCTCACCTGCTGCCTACACTGCTCTGGATGCAGCCCAGGACTCAATTGGCTTTCTGGGCTTCAAGCATGCACTGACACACTGACCTTCTCATCACCCAACACCCCAAGTGCTTCTTGGCAGGACTGTTCTCAATCACTTTTCTGCCCAAGCTGTTCCTAATGCTTGGGATTGCCCTGACCTGTGTGCAGGACCTTATACCTGGCCTCGTTGAACTTCATGAGTTTCACAGGGGCACCTTTCAAGTCTGTCAGGGTCCCTCTTGTGTGCCATCCCTTCCCTATAGAGTGTCACTTAACACCACTCAGCTGAATGTTATGAATTGTGTGTCACTGTCACCACAGCAAGAAAAAGAATTTGTCAAGTAAGTGTAAAGGCATCTAAGACAATGTGGTAAGCACCCTGAAGAGGGAGACAWCTCTACTTCATTTCTGTGGACATTGGCTGCTTGTGTTACCATTCCACATCCTGAACCCGTATTCTATTGTAAAAATTGTGCAACTGCATTAATTTCTAGATGCATCASATATCTCAGTGCTTAAAGGTATAATCATGTAATCATATATGCTCTTCTAAAAGGATGCAAATCCACTGTTTGTTTGTGAAGGCCTCTCATTTCCTTCACAGATCATACATCTCAGCAATCAACATGTAGCAAGTGTCATACAGTTCCTACATTCTCAGTTTTCCTTTAAATGAGTGTCATGTTACGTATGTTGGAATGGCTACAGATGATATAATTTTGTTTTAATTTTTACAGGTGTCGGGCAGAATATGAAAACAGAGATGAAGCTACCAAAGGGGATGAAACTACTAGAAAACAATTTCATGCCTTTGTGCTGTTCTTAGCTGAACTTTATCTTAACCTAGAGGTAAGAAGAAAGTTGCATGCCACATGGTACTTCATTAATTTTTTTTGTCATGTGTAGATAAACACTGAAATTAAATATAATTTGAGGTGTTCTTCTAAAGCCAGAGAGCAGTAAAGTAAAAGAATTTTAGAACAGTTTCATTATAATGTGTATGTCCAAGAAACATAAAAACAAAAAATGAAAAAAAATCATTGGAAGAGAAGCATATAAAAATTAAAGTGTAAGAATTTGTGGGAAGAAGCAACCATTATCATCTTTGAAATGAAGCTTTTGGTATTTTCTTTTACTGGCAAAACCCCCAGATGGCTATACTTAACCAACATATTAAATGTTCCAGCCTGGCAGAAGCAGATCAGGATMAATAATCCATGTCATTCAGTATTCAGACATTAATAGGAGGCATGAACAAATGCTTGAGGCAGATGTGAAAATCCTCAAAATGAGAAATTATAAATGCAGACCTTTAAAAATATTTCTTCTAATGGTTGAGTCATTGGCTCACTCATGAAGCATGAAATCTTGTATTTAGATCTGTTTTCTGTATCTGTGTACAAAACGTACAAACATTTCTTTTATATTTATGCCTGTKTGTTCACCAAGTTCACTTCCTGCTGTAGTGTACTTAAAATATACATTTGACTTGATTATTTCAATGGTTTGATTGAAGCAAACACTGTAAAAATGTTCCGCTGGCATGAGGAAAATGCTTCGCTGACTCTTCCATTTCTGGACAGTAMGTGGTCCTTGAAAGCTACTTTTCACTTGCTAGAAGAAAAAAGGAAGATTTCCAAAGACTTTAGAGGAGGGGGAGTTGTCCATTGGTGAAGTATACCATATTCTTTGGGGTATATCATTTAGTTTTAAACTATTTTCTAAATGTATAAAGACTGCCTTCTGGAAGCAAGCTACCACAGCTGCAGAGAATATGTAATATAGTATGGAAAAGAGCATGGGGTTCTGGGAATTTGGTATTTTGTGGACCATTTGCCAGGCATTTGGTAGCTTTTCTTAGCAATTTGTTAGCAGAGAAACAAAATACTAGACATACACTGTTATGTCAGAATTGTCAGGATATTACTCAAAGTAAGTTTTCCAATGACACGGAGCTGTGTGGTACAGTCAGCGTACTGGAGGGAAGGAATATACCCCAGAKGAACCAAGAGAGGTCTGAGAGGTGGGACCATGCAAACAAGGCCAAGTGCAAGGTACTGGCACATACATCTGGGCCAGGCACAAACACACACTGGGTGGAGAATTTATTGTGAGCAGCCCTGCTGAGAAGGACTTGGTTTGTGTTGGTGGATGAGGACCTCAAAATGACCTGCACCAAAAGAGGTATGGCCAGCAGGTTGAGTTAGGTGAGGATCTAGATGATGTTTAAGGTCCCTTGCAACCCAAACCATTCTATGGCTCTATGAAAGTCTGTGTTCTAAAATGGTTACAGCATTCGGCATGTTCTTTCCACTGTGGAGGTCAACCATGTTGATCACAAAACCAATCATGCAGCATTCAAGAGAAAAAATGTGCCTAAATTAATTTCTAAAACTTAAGTCTTTTAAATGGTGGGGGTTTATATATGTTTTGCAGATTAAAGGAACAAAGGGACAGGTTACACGGGCAGAAATTCTTCAAGAAGGCCTTCGGGAATTACTAAATGCACTCTTCTCTAATCCTGTGGACAGTAATTTGATATGTGCTGTGAAACTGCTGAAGGTAAGACAGTCACTTTAAAAGAAAAAAAATGAGTTTTCTAAACTTCCTAGCTCTGGGAATAGCAAAAGACRAAGTATTTATAGGGTTTTATGCATTACATCATTAGCAGAGCGAACTGCTTTTTTTATTTTCCTTAGTACCATTAGGAAATTGAGCCAGTAAAAAAAGTAACAAGATGCTCTAAAAATAAATTCGAGGTCATTTTTATACAAATTAGCAATAGAACTGCAGCCAACGTGCAAAGCAGTAAATACATCCTCAAGCTCTCATTTTACTTCTTCTGGTATGARAGAAAACAGTAACCAACCTGAAAATGAATTGTGAGATTTTAGGTGTGTTCTGAAGGACACRTGACCATTAGAGTCCATCACTTTTTGTGGCAAAATCTTCTTCATATCAGTTATTTCATTCTGTATTTACTGTGTCCTTACTATTGTAGAAATATGTAGCTTTCTTTTTCAGGTTGAAAATAAACCTTTTTGCTCATAACCCATACCTTTTCTTATTAAATTGTTAGCCTCAATGCAGGGAGAAATTCTTATCTTCATTAACCATTATGCCTATAGTTGGGAAAATAGTTTAAATTAGGAATGAAGGTTAGGTGCTAAACAGTATTTTTCTGAAGATTTTTGGTTGGCTTGTTTGATTTTGCTCATTCTTTATCCTTCCTCGAACTCCACTGCTTCTTAGACTCTTCTGTCTTGAATTTCAATTCTGACAGCTTCTTTTGATRCGATAAATAGAGAAGAGAGATTTTTGCAGTTTATAACCCTCATTTGAAGTTTGGATTTTTAAGGAGGTTGCTTCAYAGTGAGCATGAGATTGTGTGCTCAATGAGCACATTCAGTCCTGTGGTCAGTCCTTCTGTTGGCAGAGCTTCCCTGAGGCAAGGCCTCCTGAAGAATCTTTTTAAGCAGCAGTACACAAATCAGGAAGCTTTACAGTTGTTTTTCAGTTCTTCTCCAGTGAAGCTGGAGATCTCACTRTTCCTGTGGATATATGTGGGATATTTATTTAGCTTCACAGCATCCTGAAGAAAACCAATAATCTAAATTATTTTATGACACATTGTTGTATCTAAAAGATGCTACAGARCAAAGAGATTCTTTGTTTTTAATGCAAGTGTTTTCTGATGTCTTACAGTATCTACAAATGTTGAATATATATGTGACTAAACTGGGCTACCTCATGAAACCTTGGTTTCACTACTGAAGCAATAAATGTCTCATTTTATCTTTTGCCTTTAATACAGTGATAGATACAGGGTTTTACCTGTGTGCAATAGTTTTTTTAATTAATATTTTTGATGTTATTACCTAATTATCTAGGGCTCAGGTAGGACCACTGTAAAATATTGTGAATACCAAGCAAATGCTGACCAATATACTTGATTTTATTTTGGGATTTTATCCCTTTGTATCATCAGATGCCATTCAAGTGTTTTTGATCATGTAATATTTATGCTGAGGAGAATGCTATTAGTGGCAAACTAATTTTTTTCTGATTTAACTCCTCCTGTGCAATTATTGGGCAATGAAGTACCTATTCTTGTAGCAAAAGGCTTTCATCCATAGCTATTCTAGACTGACTGCTGCTGAAAATTTCTTGGTAGAAGGTTTAACCTCTCAGACTTTTGTGTATTAACGTTCAGGTTGGCTTGTTCAGATAATTGAGGTCGCCTTTATATATATTCAGATTAAATTCTCTGGCATGTGTGATGATAGCCAAGTTGACTGAGGTGTTTCAAAAGCCTAATAAACTATTTGCTGCTGTCATGCAAACTGGTGGAATCAGCTGCAAAAATAAGATTTAAAGGAAGTAATGGATGCTAGTATGTATTTAAATCAAATAAGATCTGACCAGTGTCACAGTAGAATTGTGTCAAAATAATATTTCAAGACTGAAAGAAGTGGCTGTGAACTTCTAAGTAACATAAACATTGAACACAGAGCTCCTATACTGTGTGTAGTTTAAAATAAACTGTTTATGAAGTCTATTAATCTGTGTAGCAGAGATGTAGGCAGCTGGGAGCTTCAGCCATCAGGTAGTCCAAGTGTCATGAATTGTTACAGAATCTCTTGAGTTGACAGCTTATTAAGGATTTCAAATTTTCTTTTAAAAAATATTAATCCCTTGCTTTTAGTTGACAGGCTCAGTTTTAGAAGATGCCTGGAAAGAAAAAGGAAAGAATGATATGGAGGAAATTATTCAGAGAATTGAAAATGTTGTATTGGATGCAAACTGTAGCAGGTGAGAAGATAAATTTATGTGCAGTGTTTTGTTTATAGGAAAAAGAACACCTTTAAAAACCTTCAACAATAATGAACAGATCCAAAAAATTATCTTAAAACTCATGTGTATGAAAAGTAATGTGATGTATGGGTCATTTTCTCTGTGAAAAAAAGAAAAGGTGTTTCTCAGTTGAAGGGTAATGTGGATTTTTTGGCAGTTGGGTTAGTTTCGTTTTGGGGTGGGTTTTTGATATTTTAGTTTTTAATAGAGATTCAAGTCCTTCTCACATTTTGTTTAACCTATTAGGTATTAAAATCTTTGATAAGTGCTTTAGGCTGTTTAAGCAAGTGTACACAAAGAGACAATAGGGGCAATATCTCATAGTTTATACTTTTAATTTTGAATTGAACAGGGTTAAATACCTACAAACAGTACTAAATACATAGCAGTATTAAATTCATACAAATTACTATAAATGTAAAGGCAAAACAAAATACACTTTGTGGTTTTGTTTTTGTTTGGGTGTCTTTTTCTGGAGAGCACACCCTTTGGCAACGTCTTAGCTTCAATCTGGAAAAAAATGAGTGGTTGACTAATGTGTTAGTAATGTATTAGTGGTTGACTAATCACTTGTGTGCATGAGGTTATCTGATTCTGCTGTGCTTCATCCTCAGCCTCTTGCAAACTTAGTAAAAGCCTGCAGAGGGTTCAGACACTGATCTCTTGCCATATGGAGGGAGGCCAAGAGTAGCTCATAGCATCTGTGGGTTGTAATTGAGCTGCCCCCAAGGAGGATGAGGAAATCTTTGCTTCAGGAGCCAAAATTGATGGCACTAGCTGAGGCTTCAAAGATAGAGAACAACAAATTTATTTCAACTGGGAAAACTGAAAGTTTTATTTATTTTATGTATTCTTTAATTAGACTCTTCTCCATAGATCTGCTTAAATGAAGAAAGCAATTTCTCTTATTTTAGGGACTAAATGGGTGTTGGTATCTCAAATACTGGGGACRTTACTTCTTACAGTTGACTACAACATTTCAATGTGATGAAGAGGACTAAAGTTAGGAACACAGAATAAATAATTAAACCAAAATTTGGAAGCTCATCTCATATGAACTCCTTACTTAACACCAGAGGAAGTGAAGAGGGTGAATATTCCATAACTAACACCTAAAGCATCTTGACTAGCAGTTGCAAAATTGAATTCAAAATTATCTGTGCACTGGACCAAATTTTGTCCTTCTTAAACTTTTTTTTTTACAGATTTAACTATCTTGTATTTGCACAATAAGAGAAGCTCAGTTTCTTGCTTGGCACAAAACTTTCTAACAATTGTAGTGCTTCTCTATTTCAGAGATGTGAAACACATGCTTCTGAAACTAGTAGAACTGCGATCTAGTAACTGGGGTCGAGTTCATGGAACAACTCCACATACAGAAGCTACCCCTGAAAATGACCCAAACTATTTTATGGTAAGAAAATATGCACATTTCAGTTTCTTACTTTTATGTGAATTTAGTTTGATTCATAGACAATTGCATTTCTCAGAACTACAAACATCTGTCTCTCTGGATACATATAACTTTCTGTATGACTTTATTCTTAGAATGAGCCAACGTTTTACACTCCTGATGGCATTCCTTTCACTGCAGCAGATCCAGGTATGGCACAAGTTTAATTTACRTGGCTTCTCGATGTTCTTTAAAAAGTTGTTATTAAGTTTACAGCCGGTTCAAGAACATAAAATATTGGTCTTCAGCTTCTAAAACTTAAGCAATTTAAACAACAAAATTCTGCCTGAATTCCTGGTTTTATGGAGCATATATTTATTCTGTGTTAAAAGAAAGTAGATGTTTGAAATGGAGAATGTGTATTTGAGTTCATATAGGTGAGAAGAATTTGTTCAGTAGTCCTCCACACTTGTTCTTTCCATAAAGCCAAAACTATTAAAGTTTTCTTTTCTTTGTCCATTGTTAGTATCAAAATCAAATCAAAGTCTTTGGTTTCTTTATCTGTGATCTGAGCACAACGTGGCATTAACACCATTTGAGGTGAAGACATCTGTCACTATCTTTACAGTTCTGTGGCAAGTTAGGCATCATTCCTAGAGATCCATTCATGTTCTGAGAAAACATCATAGATGGAGTTTTTTTTGTTAATATATTTTCTTCCACTTATGGTTTCATTAACAGGMCAATTTTCAAACTTTATAGATTTCTGTTAATTTAGAGGACTAGTTTTACATGTTACTCAGTCTCATTTTTACTTTGCCAGATTATCAAGAAAAATACCAAGAGCTGCTTGAAAGAGAGGATTTGTTTCCATATTATGAAGAAAATGGAGCAGATCTGTCAGGACCTGGAGAACTGTATGTTTGCTGTTTTATGATGTATTTTTTTAATAATAGTTATTTTTACTATGATGCTATTATAGGACACACATAAGATTCCAATTTGACATAAAGTGGAACTAAATAATGTTCTAGAGTGGGTGTGTTTGGGTATAAATTGGTTTTTAATCATACAAGTTTGAAACCAATTTCATATTTATCCTATTGAGTATGGTAATTACATTTCGGATGTTTATATACATGTACAAACTTCTCCATTAAAAAAAAATCTGCATTTAAAAATGAAGCACCAAGCCTTCAAGTGCTTGAGGTGAGGCAACCTAAATTTGCTTGCTGATGTGATTAAACATCCCAGTGAGAGATGATTAGCAAATTTCCAGTGTCTTTCAAGGGAAGGAAGTATAAACTTTCTCCCCTCAGCCTAYGTTATATTCCTATCAATTAGAGGGCTATTCAGTATTCCTGTAGAGCGAGAAAAGCAATCTAATGGCAAAAGAGAAAACAGTAGGTGAGAATGTAGTCTGACTTTTTTGCACTGATTTATAAGAAAGAAACGTGTAAAATAAGTAAAAGAAACATAAGTAGAATTTATTTAAGTAAAAGAAATTGCTCTGAGTTTTATAYTCACAAATGGGCACTTTCAGATCATGATTTGACACACAAGAAYATTTTTGTGGGTTTTTTTATGTGTGATAAGAGTGAAGGACTGGAGCAATACTTTTATTAGTAAATTAGAAAACTTTCAGATTGTTCCTGGTTGAGGGAAATGTCAAAAACTTTGCAAGATATATTAGAGATATCATTAGAAATCAACAAGCTAATACCGAAGGGGGAAAAAAAAAGACCCACGTGAACCTCTGCTTGGAAGAAAAAGTGAAAATTGAAGACAGACAGCAGTTAGAAAACAGCAAATCCAAAGAGTGAATACTGTGAGTCAACCTTCAAGCAAGGTGACTGTAACCTTCTTTGTTGAAGGCTTAAGAAAAGCTTAGGCAAATGTCTGCTGATTCTCTGTCAGTATTTCTCATTACTGACATCAGGGAGGAGGGTTCTGTCTTCTGAAGGCGACAGTTTTACAAGAAAGACAGAACAGATAAATGAGATAAATATGTACACTACTTACTCAATGCACAACACTTTGAAGCAAAAAAACTTTTCTTACACATTTTCTATGGCCTTCTTTTAAATAACAAACAGGAATGCAGGGTTTCTATATGAATGTGTTTTGTCTTTGAACTAGAACGTTGACCAGTCAAAAATTACACTAATATGTTGGTAATTATGGGKTTTTGTGAATAGATCAGTACAGATGCATTATTAAATTTTGTGAGGCTTGGATTGCATGATTGCCATTTTTTTTGGAAACTATTTCTGTCTTTTAAACTGAGCAGCATAAGATGATCTAAAAAGGTGGCCAACGCTCTGGGTATTTTTACATATATGTGCTGCTTTGAGGTTCCTCTTCATTTATTTTCCTAGTACCCACTACTGTTTCCTTTTCATTCCCTTTAAGAAAATGTCATAAATAACTGTCATTTATAAAGCTTTGTTTTATTCTTGACATCTACACAAATGGTTCTAAAATTCTATTGGCTCTGAAAATCATGTAAACTTAACACCTTYGGTGATTTTTTTTTTCCTCAGGTATTTTGATGAGATTGACGATGAGATGGATCCAGAAATTGAAGAAGCATATGAAAAATTCTGTCTAGAATCAGAACATAATAGAAAACAGTGAGATGTTACATATTAATGTTAGTTTATTTAACCACTTTAGGTATGTTTAGAGTGCAGGGGGACACAAAACATTTGTACCAAAATGAGGAACTTGAGTTTCTCCAAGTACTAAAGTTACACATTTTCCATTTTGTTTAACAGAATCTGCCAAAAATTGTAAACTTATGCCCTGTAACTTAAAATGTTGTGTATATATCATAGTTTATTTTATGAAAAATGTTTTTTGAACAATGTTTTGGCTGCAATAAAAATTATTTAAAAGTTATAATTGAAATTAAAATTTAGTGGGGATCTGTCCCATAAAACTTCCCTTGAGGRAGAAAGGGAAAGAATAATGATCTGAATTTGCTTGCTTGTTTGCTTTAGTATATATTGGGATTCACTCATCCTATTTACCATATACAATATATCTTGCATTTACTTCCTCCGCTTTCCCCCCCAAGAAGAGTATGATCCAAATAAGAAAGAATTTTTTTTTCTGTAGTTCACAATCATGAGAAGTGGCTTGTGAAAGTTTTGTGTATTCGGTTTTTGTTTCGTTCATTTCTTTTTCTTCTTTCAAAACATACATGGGTGAGGTCTGGACTTTATTTTTTTTCCTGGAATAAATATGTTACATGTTGATATATGTGAAAAAGCAAGCAGTATTTTGGAAGTGAGTTGCTTTCAAGATCCTTGGTTCAGATAAGCTTATTTTCAAATCTACAAGAAAAAACTGCTCTGTAATTTGTTGTGTTCTTCAAGGCAATAGTAATACAGTTGTGTTCTAAACCATGCTTCTCAAGAGTATGTGCAGTGCTTTTTTTTTATTTTGGTTTTTTTTCTCAGTAATGTATCTAACATGTCTAACCTTCCACAGCCCTTGCAACCTTCTTCTATTCTTCTAATTTGATGTAGTTTGATTTAATTTTGTAGTTGGAGTAAATTCATAAATTTCATAAATGTTAACATTATGAAGCCAACTGCTCTTTTTTTGACTCCATATAATCATGTCAGTTTTCCTAGGATACCCCATYGTTGTTGTTGTTGCCAAACTCAGTTGAAACTGTTTCCTGTTACCTGTTGCTGGTTAGACTTGAGTAGAAATCCTTACCAAAAACAAACGCAAGTACTTCCCAACAGTTAGCTACTATAAAGAACACGCATTGTAAAYATGCATGTAAATAATTCAGATAATATTTCACTGTTATTTGTTCGGTTAAATAAGTTGTGCATCTGCTAATACAGTGAGCAGTGACTGTTTTCTGGATGTTTATTTAACATACTTATTTAGGTTGGAGTTTTGGAAAATAAAATTTAACTAGCTTTATTTTCTTTGGTACAATATCACTACCTTGTCTTCTTGCTTTAAAACCAAAACGATTTTTTCACCTTCTTTTATCTCTCCTTCACTGAGCACTCCTTTCTCTTCTTCAAAGTACACAGTTGCAGACAGTATTATCTTTTAATACTTGCTGGAAAAATAAAATATATCAAAATATAGTATGTTCATAAAGACTGTATTAGTGTTTCAAAGTCTTTAGACTAAAATCCAGAAACTAGAAATTTAAAAATTAGATGATTTTCAAATACATATTCTCTGACTTGAGCATAATTTTCATACAAAACTTAATCTAAATACAGGTCAGAATTTTTGCTGACTTTACAAGCAGATGTCTTGTGGAAAACATTTATTCAAAACCTAAAGTCCCAAGGAACAARCATTCATACATGCTTTACAGTAAAGGTGCAGTGACTCCAAGAGACTTTGCTTTACATATATTAGTTTTGCATGATGTGTGGCGAGTCTTCTTTTTCTGTAAGATAGCTGTCAGCTCCAGATGTTCCATCAGCTTGTGGAAACAGAGTAAGAAATCATAGATAAGAAATCATTGCGTAAAAAAAAGGAACTAGGAATTGTGTATATATAAAGCCCCTCAGGTCAAGTTTGCAACACAGGTTTTTTCTTCCACTGAAAATATTGRAAAATCATAAAGTGAGACTTCTGTTGCGAGTGGTGGAGAAGTTTATAGTCTGTACCTATGAACTTCGTTAAGTGCTTCCAGTCTTCCCTGCAGTATGGAAAAATTGTTTTTAACTCTGTCCTGCTGCATAATCTTTTCATTAAACACTTAAGTCTCTCCTGCTTGTCTTAAATCTCACTCAACTTCAATGCAAACTAGTGAAAATGAGAGACCAAAAGAAGCAGCAGGTTTCTCACTGGCAGAATCCCTTTGTCTGCTGCTTTTCTGCCGACTAGTACACACCCATTGTTTTGTGTATGATGGAGATGAATCATGAGAGGTTTAAAGGTTATTTCACCTGAATTTTCTCATTTACGAATTTCAAATGCACTGTGTAAAACTGCTTCTCATCTACAGGTTTCCAAGCAATGCCTTGCAAATATACAACCTTTTTAAAACATGCCTTTTCTTAATGATGTAGTGGTGAATCAGTGAAGACACAGAAGCATGAGACCCAAGCTTTGCAGATCAGTAAAAGTGTGTGCACTATTTCCCACTCTTGAAAAAATTAATTATGACTTAACAAAAGTCATAGTATTTTTGAAAAATCACACTTGGTTTAAACTAATTTTAAAATGGGCTGCAAGAGTTTCTGCTTTGCATGTTCTTCACTATTGAGTGATTTTCATATTCAGAAATGAAATAAGCTTATTCTTAGAAGTTGCCTTCCAAATCTGCAAGGAAGTTCTTGCTACTGGCTTTTTTCCTTTTTGTTTTTTTTTTTTTTTTTGGAAAACATAAGGTCTCTGGCTTTTAACTGTTAGGTTTTAGAATCATTGTAGTATTATGGCGACAAACAAGACTGGCCCAGTTACATCAGGTATCACAAGTTGCACATAGTTGGGAATTTTTTTTTCAATAGACTAATCCATTGTGGCACTGACTGTTGGTGACACTCAGTCTGGTGTGTAATAGTAATMTTATTTCTCTCTGGGCCAGTACTTCCTTATCATGTTCTGTTTTCCTTCCTACTGCACAGAACTCATTCATGTCTGTGAATCATTACTGATACAGGAACAGGAAATTACATTCCAGCCAGAAGTCAGGGAAGATACTACACTGTTTGTACCCTGAATTGCTGATTTGCCATCTTTACTTCAGGCCTGTGTGACCTAATTCCACAGTTCCTATGCTGAGGGTTCCAACAATAGCAGTGAAACTGCCAGTAAAGTACAATGCATCATCCATAAATAATAAAAGTTAATATTCATAACTCATTCATAATCCCAATATATACTTTGAAACTTGCTTCAAGCAAGTGCTGTGCAGAATACTGCTTATTAAAAAGGAGTATTGCAAATAGAACCAGGTTATTTTGATGCATGGCTGTGTAGCAGCCACTTGACTGGATGTGGATCTAGTCTCTGCTGAGACAACAGCTGTCAAGAATGGAAAGTTGTACTGAATGATGGCACTTAGTCCATGATGGCACTTAGTCCATGATGGCACTGATCTGAGAAATCTGTACTTCCCTAAGCAGGTAAAGGACCATTGTTACAGCTAAGAGAGACCATATGATCTCGTGTGGATGGATCTTCAGCTGCATTTGCTAAGTACTTGGAGTGGGGGTTGATAATAATTGTCACTTAGCTGTGCATTGTCAATCCTCTTAAAAGAGCTTTGATTCAACTGTAAGTATTGGCGGGGGAGGGAGCGGTGGAGGATGTATATAATCTTCAAAAAAAGGCAACTGGGCCTAATTTTAAARTTATCCTTTGAGATCTTGGTCTTTCTGTCCAGTCAGGGCGGGTTTCTACTATGTGTTGGATCATCCCTCCCTGTGAATGCGTGAATGAAAAGGAGCCGTCACTAGAGAATTATGTATCTGTAGTCTGTGGGCTACGTTGTAGGTGAGCAGTCTGCCTTCTGGTTTTCCAGTGGTGCTGCTGTGGGCAGATGAGGAGTAAATGCCCAGGTACGGAGCCGTGGATTTGCTGGACATGGATGCAGGCGAAGCAGTTCTGTGGGGCGCCCTGCTCTGCACCGTGGCACCTTGGTGAACGAGGCGTGTCTTGGAGAAGTAAATGGCGGGAGGAGGTGTTCAGGCTTTCGTACTGCTAACTTTCATTTCTGGAGCGGCAAAAAATTACACCCCCGCTTCCAGCAAATAAAAACTTAAAAAAAAAAAAAAAGTACAAAGACACCATGTGCCCTTCCCTCAAGCTTATTTTACGCATTTGTGTATCAAATACGCCTCCCTTCTTTGAGCGAGCAGGAAGGCGTGGCTTCCTCACTGACGTGTTGATATCGGGAGGAGCTGGGGCGGAGCTCTGCGGGGTTCGGGCGGACCTCGGGCGGAGCTCGGCAGCGGTTCGGGCGGAGCTCTGCGGGATCCGGGCGGAGCTCGGCGAGGTCCGGGCGGAGCTCGGCAGCGGTTCGGGCGGAGCTCTGCGGGATCCGGGCGGAGCTCGGCAGCGGTTCGGGCGGAGCTCGGCAGGGTTCGGGCGGAGCTCGGCAGGGTTCGGGCGGAGCTCTGCGGGATCCGGGCGGAGCTCTGCGAGGTCAGGGCGGAGCTCGGCAGTAGTTTGGGCGGAGCTCGGCAGGGTTCGGGCGGAGCTCGGCAGGGTTCGGGCGGAGCTCGGCGAGGTCCGGACGGAGCTCGGCAGCGGTTCGGGCGGAGCTCGGCGAGGTCCGGACGGAGCTCGGCAGCGGTTCGGGCGGAGCTCGGCAGCCATTCAGGTGCTCGCTCCGCCCCACGCTTCCCATCGAGCGGCGGCGCGGTCACTTCAACCGCCTCGACACGAGCACCGCCCGCGGTTCTGGCTCAGCCTCCGTTGCGATGGAGGAGGAAAGGCTGATGGTGCTATTCGGGGACGACTCGGTGGAGGTGCACTACGCGGGGGGGTCCCGCTTGCTGCTGTCTCCTTGTGGCTCCGAGTATCTATACGAAGCGGCGCTCCCCGCGGCCGCCCACCCGCTCCAGCCGGCGGAGACCACCCGCCAGCGGGTCGCCTTCGTCGTCAGTGGCTACCGGGTATGGGGCGGGCAGAGCCTTTGCGGGCGGGAGCGCGTCCCTTGTCCCTGCGCTGCCGCGGGAGCGTCCCTTGGGCTGTGCCAGGGAATGGGGCGGCCCGGGGGATCACGGCACACACCGCAGTTCTTGTTTCTTTCTGAAAAAAAATATTAGGGGGTTTCAGGGCTCATTTCCACAAAAGATCAGTATGAAATTAGCTTACAGTTTCACCACTGCATGTAAAAACTCGTAACAGGGTTTGTTTTTTTCTGCACTTCAACAGGAACAACTTCAACGGGCTCTAGATTTCCGGAACGCGTTTTCTCCTCGCCCGTACTTGCCTTCACGTATTATACCTCCAGAAAGAAAAAAGGTGGGAGTTACACGTGTTATGCTTTTGTGAAACAAACTTTTCTAGCGGGTTTAATGTGATTTCACATGCTCATGTGTGAGTACASGCCGTGGAGGTCTGTCGGGTGCAGTTTGGCTCACTGAGCTGTCACCTTTCTTGAATTACTGCCATTTTAAATTACAGTTTTAACTGTTACATAGCTCTCTATTTATGCATTTACTTTGTAACCAAACACTGAAATTAATTGACTATTGGTAAGACTAAGACCTAGGATTTTGTACTTTGTTACATTTTGATAGTAGAAACGTTTCAGCGAGTGAAACGGACGGTGTTTTCCGTGAGACTCCCCATTTTCCGTCACATCTCCCCACTAAAGTACCCGTGTGAAAATGCCACTGGGATCTGTGAGAGGAATGGGGCCAAGTGTCTCTGTGGGCATGACTGCTCCCAGTCAGACTGAACATCCATCCAGAGACCAATTTACCATTTATAGAAGCTTTGTTCCACATCACCATCCTCTGGGTGTTCCCACCRAATATGAATGTCTGCACAGCATGGTCAGAATCAATCAATCAACTGATTGACCAGGCAAGTTTTTAAGCTTTTAGACTGGTCCTTCATTAGTAACACACTTCATGCTGATGTTTAGCTGTCTAAAGCAGTCACTCAGTATCACTATATACTTAATGAAAGATGTCAGTCCATTAGGCCTCACCAGKTATGCATTCACTGCAAAGTACAGCAGCAGAGAGCTGATGCTCTGTTCATAGCACTAATGAGTAACTTTCACCTTGTCTCAGCCCAGGAGAGGCTGGCTGGGTTTCTAGACTGTTTTTAACTTGCAGCATCCCTTGTGATTTCTTGCTTCAAGATGCTGAAGGATACTTTCCTAGGCCACAGCAAGCACCTTACTATGTTAGATGACTTCTCTCCCACTCCTCTTTTTTTTTTGTTTTTTTTTTTAGTTTTTTCCCCTCGGATTGAGAAAAACTCCTACTTTTCTTAAAGCCAAAATAGTCCCTTTATAACTCTTGAGATTGTCCTTCTCCAATTGTCACTTTATTGTTTGATGGCCTGTTATCAACCAGTGCCCATATTTTCAAGGCCTTTGCTGTTTTCCCCACTTCAGCAGTCCACCATAATAAAGTAACAGTTATTAAGCTTCATTTCTCAGAACAAGTTATTAACAATTGACAGGYCACTCTGGGGCCTTGCACAGTTAATCTGAGGCCTGAGGCCTGTTACCACTACCAGTGATGRTATTTTTGTGAGGCCCAGGGCACAAAAACATATGGACTGCATTCCTTGCCTTATGCCTGAGCCCAGAACAACCTGTTCCTGGTATACTTAGGCTCTCCTTCGGCCACTCCAGCCATCCTCATCTCTGGACAGCTCTGTGAGGAGGATCGTGGCAGTGGTRTGGCCTGTTCAGAACTGCAACTAGTATTCAAAGTGCAGGTTAACTGTGAATATATATTCAGTGGTATCACTGTATGTTCAGTTTGTTCTTGTCCCTTTCCTAGAATTTTCAAACAATTAAAACACTGATTAAACTGCTGATGAGCAGTGAGTGTGTTTTTAAGGGACTTGGTTGATGGCATCTCAGCTCAGTGCCCATCCTCTTGTATAGAAAATTAGGATTGCCTTTCCCCATTTAGATCACCTTTTGTTTATCTCAACTGAATTTTATCTGCAGCCTTGTTGTCTGACATTGATTTTTTTTAGTGTCCCTTTGCTGTTCTTTATCAAATTCACTGATAATTGGTATGAACAAAATAGTTCAGCCATTGTCTCCTGTTTCTTAGGAAGCAGTTGGAAACACAAGTATGTCCAGTCTCTGGACAGTTGTGCCTGGTCAGTTGCCCATGTACCTTACTAATTTATGACTGAATAGTAATTAAAATGTTATTGTGAGATAGAACTCTGTTATTAGTACAGGAGGCAGCAGATATGAAGATTAAAAGTTTTGCTTCCTCTGAGTTTATACACAGAGATAAATACAGAGCAATGCCATACATGACCTTGCAGAAGGACTGAATTAATTTAAATGTAAATCCTTCACTGAAATATCTGGAAGGCAGATAATTTTTATCTTGTTGCACATTTCAATCCTTTTTCTCCTATTAGATTCTTCCCAGGGATATCTTAGAAATTAAATGGCCTGACCCTGTGACAGCAGATCTGACAAGATGTTTAGACAATGGCAGTGTGAAGATCTCATCTGTAGATGGCTATGCTCACCTTTACTTGTCAGAATTGCAGCAAGAATTTACAGTGGAGTTCTTATGCAGAGTGAGCCAGTCATCTGCAGCATCTTCATGCTCCTCTGAAAAGAAAAGCAGCCATCAAACTGGTGGAAAACCAAGTGAAAATTCTGCTGCAGAAATGTCATCAAAACAAGCAAGAATAGAGAATAAGAATAAACCWTGTGCTGAAGGTCAATACAGGAAGCAAACTAAACCAAAGGACCAAGGAGATGGAGATGGAGTCCCTTTGCTTTACACAAATTCTTCATCCGAATACACATGGGTTACACAGCATTGGACTGTTTCCTGCTGCCCTGAAGAATGGAAATACCCTTTGTCCTTGGCACTAAAGCACTGTAACTTACAGACTGTGAAGAATGTAATGAAGACGTRTGAGAAAAATTGCCACACAGCCGTCAAAGGTGATGTTTTAGCAGAACCTGAAACACATGAAACAGTTTCTCATTTGCCTACAGCTTTGCCACTCAGTTGCAGAGCCCCACATTTACACAGGTAATTTGTTTACTTTGTTGTTGTTAGSAACGCTTTACAATTCTCCAATTTGAAACTCAATTTCTAGTAGAATGTATTCTAGCTATTAAAAAAAAAAGTTTGAAATTACTATCAGCTGGGGGTTTTTTTAGCAACTTCTTGAAACATGACGTTTGTAAAACCATCTATCTGTAACATATTGTAATGAAGCTATAGGAAGCTTTAGTGATTAGATCAGAGAAAAAAAATGTTTTCTGACCTGTATAAATATGTTAATGAAAAAGCATATACTGAAAAAGACAACACTGGTTTGAGTTGGGATGCTTTTTTCTCTTCATTTTTGAAAAGATACTGAGGTGGGTCAGTGGCATATGTTGTCTGTCAGCATCACTAAAAATAATTTAAAAACATTTGCAGGATTGAGATGTTTGATTTGGTAACTAATGTGGGTAATTAAGGAATCAGAGGACTCTGAAAATATACATCCCCTTTTCCTTTGAAAAGGTGTGCATGCATCTGTTGTAGKTACAGAAATGATGACCAGCACACACACACGCAAGAGAACAACCAACATATGGACTTAGTGCGGCTCTTATTGCATTTTATGCAGGTGGACATTCTGTGACTTCTTTCAGAATGAAGATACAGAGAAGTATTCATTCCCTCAGCTAATTCAAGTTGTCTGGTGGCAGGGTGTTTTCTACAGGTATGTTGGAGGTCATTTGTGTTAGCTAGAAGACTTTAATTGTATGGGAATTAAACTTTAAAATGAAATGTCTTATTTTGCCCCTTTCTCACTCTTTGAGAAATGGAACACAATCTTCATGTTAGAGTCTCTTTGTTTCTGCTGTTTGTTCATTGGGCTTCACCTTTTCTACCTGAGTGTGTTATCAGGTCTGAATCTGAAATAATTTTCAAGAGATATGATTATCTGATTGCTTAATGATTTACTAGACAGCTGGAGTTCCCACAGATTTCACTAACAATCCTGGTGCTTGGTTTCTTTGCATATTACTTTTCTCCTTTTGGTGCTGAAGATTTCATAGTTTAGAAATGTGTGTCTTAGTGACTTAGATAATTCACATGTTTCAGGCAGTTCAGTTGTGGATTTTCCTGGCAAGTCACCTTGTCCATATAGCTAACAAAAAACGAACCAAACACCAAAAAATCAACCCAACAAAAAAAA
>NW_026623273.1:3354216-3381027 GCF_030028575.1 Malurus melanocephalus | reverse complement strand
CACACACACACACAAAAATCCCTATACAAAAAAAAAGAAAAACAAAAAACCCCAAACTTTCAAATTGAAATTGCTGCATCTGCTATTAGCATTTAAAAGTCTTAGATTAAAGCAGCACTGGTGTTTAAATCTTCAATCTTTCTGCCAAGTATTCTTCATTTTTCCTCAGTGTAATTCCTAAATTTTCATCTTATCTAAACAAAATGTTCAGCAGCACTTCAGAGCTTTTTTCTCAGAATTCTGATTTCTTTGGAAGTACGGTGAGTAGCCATTCTTATACTTAAAAGTTCTACTTTCAGAGACCAGGCATCTAACCACARAATTGCAAATCTGGGTTATTAAATGAGTTTTAGGTTCAAAGATACCATATAATTACAAGTTTAAAATATTGATCTTCATGAAATACACACAGCTGCAGTGAAAATTAAGACCTTCAGATTGTTCAGGAATTTTTCAGTGTGGCAGTTTTCTGTGTACACCAGGTAGGGCTGGTCCATTTAAAAAGTTGGATTTTTCTTTTCAGGATCACTATGTTTTGTTGTCAGTGGAATGAGCAGCTCTTGAGACGTGTTTACTTCAACTCAAAAAAAGCTTTCTTTAGCTTATTTAAATCCCCCCCATGTTCAAAGAAATTGCCTGGTAATGCTAATCTTCTGCATTAAAAGATGTTACTGGTACATTCTGTTGTTTGTGAAACAGTAGAAATTCTTCACATGTGAGTTGCTGAAAGTGTGTGTCTGCTTATTGCTTTCTTCAGGTGTACTAACCTGTTTTGCACAGCATTTTAAATACTTGCTAAAAATCTTGTTATTTTTCTTAGATTTATCCATGGTAGGACAAACATCACAGAAATTTATCCTGGTGATAACTCATTTTTCAAGTCAGAGGGAGCATTTTTGGGAAAATACTTCGTACATTATGMAATCCAAAAAGGAACAAAAAAGGTATAAAACTGTTTTTAAAAGCTAAAACTACTTAAAAGTAATGTTCCAGATTCCTTCAAGTTAACAGCTTCCTTAAGACATTTGGCTGTGCAGTGTGTAGTGAAGTCTCTACACTGCTAATTACTATAATGCCTGAAGCAAGCCATTAGTCATACAAAAAAGATAACCCCTTTTGTTTCAGAATGTATTTTTGTAAAATTTACACAAATTTAAGATGAAAAATCTTCTTCATTGTAACATTTCTTTTATCAAACTCTAAAATGCTGTAACAACCTTTTTAATTTAGAAGTTTAGTCTTTAAGCTAGTATATTGATTTAGAGTTTAATCTCTCTGTACTTGGAAGCATTTTCTACTCTATGGAAACAGAACCTGGAAGAATATGCAGGTTTTGTTCAGTGCTGGAGGAAAGGATTTTGCCTCTCTGTGGCTGTCTGTTAGGTTCCCCCATAGATGAGGTCTTCTCAAGTGCTAACGCAGCACTTGTATTTTCAGAGCAAAATTAAGGATCAGATTTGTACTCTTGGAGCCCAGCCTTTAACTTGAGACAAACACTGTCACTCAGTAATGAACTATAATATGTCTGTGATGAGAGAACTTCCGGGTTCTTAGTGAGTGTGAGGAAACTGAATATTTTAGTATTTCTTCACACAGACATAGACTTAAGGATGCACACTTCTCAATGAGATATTTATGTTCTGTGGCAGATGTAAATGTGATTGTAGTTGGTTTCTGAGAGGTTAGAAATCTCATAACTTGCTCTTAATGCTGTTTTTATGCTACGGTACCTGTAACTAAATCATCTTCTTTCTGCTCTTTCCTGCAGGTGGAAGAAAAGATGTATTCAGTGAACAGCCTGCCTCCTGATGTGCCAGGAAATCCATACTCTATATCCTCTCTTATTACTCAGGCAACTAGGTAACTTTACCTTTGTGACATTAATTCCATTGACTGAGAAAGGACAGGAGTTAAAATTACATATAACACTGTTACATTAAGTATAAAAATTAAAGGAAGTTATATTAGCACTGAGGACATATGTAAACTTACAAAATWAAGGTTGCAATGCTTAGAAGAAATAGTAGGAATGAAAGGTTTCATATTTTTGTTCATTTTTTTTCCTTCTCAGAATACTTCGGTATTGCTGCAAAACAAAACTATCATTAAGTCATAACTGTTATCTCTGCTGCTGGAAAGTGGTATGTAGCTGAAAATTTATAAATCTTGCAATGTTTTAAGGAAGATTGCTTATGCAGGCTATAGGGAATAGGACTTGATCTAGAGGGAAGAATGTCCTTACAGATCAGAAGGTAGATAATTGGGAAACAAAAGCATGCATTTAAAAATTATACTTGAGAAGTAATTGCATGATGAAGAGAGTTGCTTGTGATCTGGAAAAACAATTTAATTAAAAATCTGGAACAGATACAAACAGTTTTAATTATGTAAGTAATCTTTCCTCAAGTTTTTAATGTATTTGTTTGGTTCTAGGTACCTGAGACAGATGGACGGGAAATGTTGCCAGTTTTGCTGTATGAAAAGGTTATTCCCCGCATAGGAAGACTCATTGTGTACTCAGATTATAAAATCCATGCTGTTTTTTGGGATGGGATGACCCTCACTATGGTTTGGGATTTCAGCTCTTGTAGTGAGATCCAGGTAATTTGTGACTTAGAGAAGGACTGTTCCTAAAACTTGCCATTAAAAAGTGGTACTAGGAAACTAATGAGGATATGAAACAAAAGTTCTGATGCTGATAAAATACAAAAGCAAAAAAGAATTGAAAATTCTACAGGTTTGGAGACATTTYTCCAAACTTGGAAATAATTTATTCTTCAGCACAAAGCAAGAGTTGGAGATTTGCCAGGTGTTTTTCCCCTGCATATGTCATAGCAGACTATACCAGATTCTATCCTTAGCAAACCACAGACTTGTGTTTAAACTGGATTGTTCATAGATATTTAATTCTTAACTGGCATATTATAATTGCTTTTTTTTTTTTTTTGGACTGCAGCAGAAAATTAATATTTGGTTGTTTTTTTTCTTCTAAGATAAATGAAGATGTAGGCTGGTGTAAGTTAACTACTCCTGATGGGCTACAGCAGCTAATACAAATAAGTCATCCTGGAATCTATGAAAGGTATATGCAATTTAAACAATTTAAATATAAAATGTTTCTCTCTAAATTCTCTTACGTGAAGAAACAGTATTKACTGACAATATACTCATAGGGATGGACCAAACATGTAATGATAAAAGCTGCATCTTGCTTCTGGCAAAGATTCAAGACCTGTGTGACTCAAGGGCACTGCATGCTGTGATTCCATTATAAATGTTACTGCAATGTCTTTTTAGAAAAATAACTAGAGCTGCAATTTGGCATTTACTTCAGTGGATTGAAAAGAAACCCAGCAGCATTTGTCCTTTATAGTGCTGATACATAGAACTGAACAGCACTTTATCCAATTTTTGCTTTATTACAGATATTGACCTCTGCCTGCACACTGCTTTTTCTAATCTGCTTGCTCTAATTACAGCCTCATTATGGGAATTGTCAGAAGTTTACTGTGCTGCATTTTAGCAAGCAGATATTCACAAACAAAAATTAGCACTTGTACACTATTCTTTACAAATCATATAGCTTTTTTATAATTTTCTGTAACTGTATACGTCTGAATATGAAGATTCTGGATGAAAAGTGGGATTCAAAAACTGGGAGGGCAAACTAGAGAAAAATTTAGATTTTGAATCATCGTTTTTTTTCCACATCCAAATGACTTCCAATTTTTGCTTGAATTGATAGAATATATTTCTCATATAAATAACATTTTTTCAAATTTTCATATTAATATAGGTACATCAGAACAGCAATAGAATGGTGCAGAAATTTGAATGACAGGAAAGAGACTGCTGAATATACCGCACACTCTGTAACTGAAGAAAATTGGTATTCATSTTTATCCTAAATATTTTATTATCTATAATGTTGAAAGCAAAACTCAAAAATACTATAAACTGTGAATTTTATAGCTTGCATTTCCTAATGGTCAAAAATGAAAATTTGTTTTTAAATCCATTTATTTTTTGTATGGTTTCATACTTTGCATTCAGTGTTCAGAATGTTTCAGGTTCAGGTAAAGGTTGTTTCACTGAGCTTAGCCTATCTTCTTTAAAAAGCAGAATTATAGTGACTTTGTCAAAGAACAATTAAAGTTACAAAKATAGTATCTTGCAAGGAAAAAAAGAGAAACCAGCCTAAGTGCCTTTTAACCGACCATCAAGCAGTCCAAAACAGTTCTTTGAACTGCTTAATGACATTTGTATCTCTTGTTGACATATTTGTCCTTTATCATACATACTACTGACCAAAAATCTACTGACATCATCTGCAAATATACTGGGATTTTAAAAATGTGCTAACTGAAATAAATTACAGTTGCGCCTGTTACTAAAATCATAGCAGATTCAGCTGATACATTTTATAGCTGATGAAATGAAAATTCTCTCTCTATTTATATACACTTCCAGCAAAGAGACTATTCTTAGAGCAGAGACCCGATTTTTGGAAACACAAATGATTGACAAACATCAGCCATTGAATAATGGTATCAAAGGCAGAAATAAAGCTTTTTCACTTGGATTTTGCTGATCTAATTTTCAGTATTGCTGGAAACTGTTAAAAATTAAAATCTGAAGTAGAAAATAACTTTGAGAACCTTTTATGATACTAAATAATTTAATAACCTTTATTTCCTTGGACAGGTCCGCTGATGCTGAGCTCGAAAAAATACAGAGATTTAATTGTATCCTTTTAAAAGCTGTAGAGATTTTTTTCACTTTTATATTCTGCTGTTCATCTGCATGTTCAGATCTGCACTTTAGATTATCAAAGGCTCTCTATTCTGATCTTACCTTATTTTGCTGTCTTACTTCTTAAAATTACCTCTTTCATACTTAGCACTTTTGTTCTATCACTTACCTTGTCATAAAGTTAAAAAAACAAACAAAAACAGTATTGAAATACAAAATTAAAATGAAAAGTCATCAGAAGACAAGGCCCTTTAATGTGTATATCATCAGTTTTGCTAAGAGTCATCCACTGATCTGTTCTTGAAAGAGGAATAACATAGTTGCCTTTGGGCTTGTTGTGGTACAGTATCTTTCTGTTTATCAGCTACCTTAGTAGCAATTGTTCCATTGTGTTCAGCCAGCTCAATGTGCGCTGCGCTGAATCTGCTTAAAGCCATTCTATAATTGTCTTTAAGCCAGTGTTCAATTCTATTAGGATGAAAAGTGCATACTGTTAAACCGCAGTGTAACGTGAGTTTTCTTTTCAAAGTAACTTTTAGATAAATTGAAGTCTAAAAGACAACAACTTAAAATGTTGCAGACATTTTAAGTAATACACTCTTTCTTTTTTTTAGCTATGTGTAATCACCATGCCACAAAATTTGAGACTTTGCAAGACAGAATGATGAATACAAATGCAGGGACTAATTTTTATCTTTAGGAGGAAGAGTTTGAAATTTTTTCTTAACAAAGTTAACACTAGTTTTATTAGACAATAGCAACATTCTGAAAAGGACATCTGTTGCAAAATCCAACCCATCTGGTATCACTGGCAAAAAAAAAGAAAACCCCAGTGAAACGGAAGAACTCAGTGAAGGTTTTGTCTTGGAGGCTTTGGAAAAAACTTCTAAAGTCATTCGGGACATTGAATCTCTGCTTACGGCTTCTGGGAAGTGAAGCCCCCAGCACATGAAGCGCTGTATTCCATGTCTTCGTGGGAGCTGTCCCAGCTGTGTCTGAGGAGGCTCTGGAATGAGAGAGCAATGACAGCTGAAGCCAGAGAGATAACTTGCCAGTATACTCCCAGTGAAGTCTGTCAGGTGCCAGTGTAATATCGATAATAACACCAGTGGTGTATTTAATATAGGCAAAGAGAACAGCGGAGATGATAGTGCGCTGCTGTATGGACACCTCAGGCCTGACCTGACAGTGCTGTTTTTAAATGTATGAATGTTCGAGTCAATTTTGTTGATGCATCACTGCTGAAGTGACCCGGSTAGAGATGGAAAGTTTTAACTGTAAAAATGTGTTTTATTCAGATGCTTACCCAAGAAGTCTAATAAAAAACGTTTCCCAAAAGCTTTCTATCACGTTGTTTTGTAGTAAATAAACATTAATTTCAGGACAGCAGACGCTTTCCTGCTGTGTGCTCTGTCAGTGGTTCACCATGTCTTTAGTGCCCAAACAGTCAATTCTCATCCCGATTTCCCTGCACGCTGATGTTGTAGTTGCCACGCCAGGAGCGTTTCCCCTCAGACCCAGGCCGCGCTGCCGGCACCGGGCGCGGGTGGGAGGAGACGAGGCGGGCCCGGGTCCCAGGCTGCTCCGCGGCCACGCATGCTTCCTAGCCGGCTCCTTATCGCGCTTCCTCCCGGCTCCCTCGGCCGCTGTCTGCCCGCTCCGGCCGGGATCGGAGCCCTTCGCCCATGGGCTGAGGGGCGGATGGCGGCGGCCGCACTGCAGGTGGGCTCCGGGCGGGCGGGACGGGCGGGGCGGCGCCGGAGCCCTCAGAGCGCCGAGGGCCCGCGCCGCCTCAGCTGCTCCTCATCTCGGGCTTGCAGGCTGATTGCCTGCTCGGTGTTCTTCGGGGTCTGGGTAAAACACTAACGCTTCCCTTTTGTCCTCTCCAGCCCCAAAAATGCGTTATCATTATCTGAKCCCAAAATATTTGCATGATCACCCCAATACTGCGTTATAGTTATCTGATCAAAAAATGCTGGTGCTAAGAGTTCTTCGTAGATAGTCGTAGGCTGAGGTCTCCTTTTCGATTAGTTCGTACGCTAAAGCTATGAGCTGGTGTTTTAATTCTGCTTCATGCAGTTATAATATAAATTAGCATCCAATGTCAAATAATGAGGGGTTTAAGAGATTATAGAATTGTAAGGGATTACAGTCTTTTGACTTCTTGTGTATAAGGAATAATTCTATTGATGGCAAAGTGGTGTTCTGTTGTAGGTTGGGCTTGATATCAGACGTGTTGTCCGACCTAATCCTGTGATTCTGTGACTTCATGCACTGAATTCCTCTATGTATTTGTGTACCTGATAATGTCTTGTAAAACTGGGGCAAAAATTATGGAGAGCAATATTTCTAAGTGGTAATTTTAGCCTTTGGATTTTTATTTTGCTCATACACCATAGCCTCTTAGTGTTGGCTGTTTTCCCAGAAGTATATTTACAGTTTTGATCTAAATATCTAATTSTGTCAGTAATTTAAAGTGTTAACTGTGCATTCATTATAATTTTCTTGGTAATTTCCTTAAAATAAATKAAGCATATCTGCAAAATTGCACTTKGAGATASAGAGGTTATGCTTAGTGCTTTATCTCATGTACAAATGACACTCTTATCAGCTGTTGTGTTTTTTGTGAAACCAACCTAAAACTTCCCTTCAGCATTTTAACTGGGGTAACCACACAGAGGTTTTTAAGCATTCTTGTGTCAATWATTASAGACTTCTYMGTTTTAACAAGAATGTAAGCTCCAYGACTGCTTTCCGAGATTWTTAGGCTGGAAAAACTGTCATGCCTTATTGTGACACTTTGTAAACAGCCTGAAAAGCATCATTTTTCAGAAAAAAAAGTTCTAAGTTTTACATTAAAATTATGRTTTCAGAGATTATTTTGGTTGAACAGAGTTCTGCTTTTTCTAGATTGATTTCACTGTTGCAGAATATTTCTAGGTAATGCTGTTGTGCCTGGGGGTGTGAGTTGATTCTTACACAGGCAGCACTCATTTTTGTCTAAAAGGTGGCTGAAACAAGCTGTGTAAAAACGACAGTGGGCCATCACTTTTGACTGCAGCCAACCCGAAGCCCATTTTGCATCCTRTTCTTCATTCTGCCTCAAAGAACACATTTTAATACTACCCATAGCAAAAGAGTGTAAGCCTAATATAGAATTTACACTGACCTCTGTTGCTRTATGAATTTCTAGATCTCTCTTTATCTATGCCAAGATCACTAAGTTGTGGGATGGAATTAACAAAAGAGATCTCTGAATGGGATGCTGAATGTTTCATTAGACAGGAATCTTTCATGCACAAGAAGAAATCTGTGGAAATGGATTTTCTGTCTGTTGAAATGCAGATACTTGGAAGACTGGAACTGTTCTTTTTAGACTTMTTGACTTTGGGTTTTATTATCTGTTAGTTATTTTCATAACTAACTGTTCCGTTATTATTTCTATTCTTCTCTTCTTAATGGTCTTTCTTACTGCTTTCTTTTACAGAGCTTCAAAGCTCTAGCTGAAGTTGCTTTTAGCTCCTTCATATTTTTTTACAAATTAATTAAATATATGTTTATTCTTTCTGGAGTATTTTACTGTTGTTCATATTTCATGTATGGTGTTTTACATAATATCAGTGCTTACTGGTGCCTGGTTTGTTTTTATTTAGGATGGACCAAATGGTGTTTGGTATTTCCTGCACTGGACTGGGCAGAGCGGATTCAGAAAGCACAGAGGCTCAACACTGAGGCATAGACAACATTTCCTTCTGGAGTAAGGCACCTGCAATGGGCAAAAATATCCTAGTCSCAGGGAAAGTTTGATTCTGACTACTGGTGTGCTTTTCAAAGGTATGTTGCTATATCAGTTCTTCACAGATTGGATTCTTACACAGCTTTTACAGGAATTTTTAATTAAATCCTGCTTGACATTGATTGCTGTATAGAAGAAACATTTGTGAGGGGATTGACATTTTTTCCTTAAAATGGAATTTATTCAGCAGTGTGTACTGTAAGGTCACCCRCCAGAAAATGGCACTTTGATCAGAAAATGGCACTTCCATTGTTTCAGGAACTGCTTTGTGCTTATACATTCATTCAGAAGAGGCACAGTCATGGTTAACAGACTCTAAACTTGACCCACATTTTTCATCTCTGTGCAAAGCCCATGTATTATTCATGCTTTCTTCTCTTTTTTTTAATGTTTTCCTGATAAATGATTCAGTGGACTTTTTTTTTTCTACATAGATGGTAGTAGTTCTGTCTCGTGAATAAATCTACAATAAGCAGGCATGTAAATAACCTGGAAGAAATATTTGTATCTTGTGAGTTTTATAGTCAATAGTATGTTTAAAATCATAAACTGTTGTGTGTCAACTTTGTTACTCATTTTCAAAGGAAGTCTAATGCACTCAAAAAGTCCCTTCAGAAYAAAAATTTACCCAATAAAGAAGGGTTGTCAAGATTTAATATATTGCAAAAAACTATGAACTCATGGGAAGAATCCATTTTTAAACATGATATAATCTTGAAACTGTTGTCCATTCAGCTCCCCCAAAAGACTCACATAATAGTTGGGACACTTAGAATTTTTCTTGGAAAAAGAGAAGTTATGAAGATAATGTAGTAGACAATAGAGAAGTTCTGAAAGTAACAGCAGAGTTTTCTGCTGAGAAAAAGGTAGTTTTGTAAGGAGGTAGTTTTGCTTATTTTGGTTGACTAAATCATTGTTGTATTTGTATTTGCTATAAATAGTGAAGATTTTTTGTGGGTTTGGTTTTCTTATGGCTTATTCTACTTTCCAGTCTCCAAACTAAACTAAGGATTCCTCAGGAAAGGGTACCAGGGAAATAATACATATGTTAGCAATGAATGAAAACTAAAATAGTGGCTTGGATTATAGACTAAAAATTCAGTTTTAACAGTTGTTGTATAGAGCAATCTGGGATTTTGAGCATCTGTCCTAAGAATCCTCCAAACTGAATCTTCTTTTGTTGTTACAGTGTATTGGATTAAATCCAATCCAAATAAATCCAACAAATTGGATTAAATAATGTATTTAAGACCAGAAGGAATCTCAAAACATACATATTCAATGAATTATCATAGATGTGTTTCAAGTGGTTTTGTAATACTTAACATTTCAGTAAATGGAATTAGAGGTCTCCATATTACTTGTGCTGGCTCTAATCAAAACAGTATAGGAGTTTTACTTCAGAGCTGTAGTGTTCAAGTCAATAAATTAACTTCATTGAAATAAAAAATTCCCTGGGAATGTTAAATACAAACACTGAATTTGGGTTCTTAATGCCCAGTTGCAGCTGTGATAACAAATGCTTTGTGCAAATGGATTTTCTTTGTTTAATGATTTTCTTTCTGATCTCTGACATTTACAGAACAACTGACGATACAAAGGACAATGCACAGAGTGTATCCCGATGACATTTTGTGTGCTGTGACATGGTTTTTGTCATGGCATCTGAGACTGAAAAGGCCCATGCTCTTCTTCAGACTTTCAGCACAGCCTCAGTCATTTCCAGTCTAGGTTTGGGGATATTCTGCTTCATAGCAGACAGATTTCTGCAGTTTTCCTTCATTCAGCAAAATGACTGGCTCCGAGCTTTATCTGACAATGCCGTGCATGGTATACTGGGAATGTGGTCCTGGGCAATAGTGATTGGACTCAGGAAGAAAAGTGATTTCACTGAGGTCACTCTGGCCGGCTTCCTTGCCTCTGTCATTGATGTGGACCACTTCTTTCTTGCTGGATCCTTGTCATTAAAGGTAAGTCAATAGTGATAAATTAAAAAATTACTAATCTGTTTGCTTTACTGTTCTACCATGACCTAAACAAAAAAAGTTCCATTGATAATTTAATTAAATACGCTTAATAAATATGCAGGAATTATGTTTATATGTAGTTGTTATGATTTTAAAAGCCATAGAAGTATTTTACATCTACTGTTAAGTTTCTGCCACTTAGAAGGAAAAAAATAATTTTGTGCACGTACATGATATTTTATGTGTATCATATGGTTGCTTTGTTATCCAATTTATGCAGTCAAGTGCTGCCTTGCACACTTTCATGGATGAAGTGGATGATTCCATTTCTTTTTACAGTAAAAAATACCTGAAATATGGGTTGGAAATATCTGAAATATAGATGATAGAACTTGTTATTTCATTTCATTCAGTCTTTCTAGTAATACATAGGTTTTAGCCAGCCCTAAGTATTTCTCCCACAAACAAGCTGTATGTGAGCTGTCACCTTTCAAAAGCAGTCTGAGTTGCATTTAAATGTAGTTCATTGAAAAAAAAAAAAAACAAACCAAGAAATAGTAGTAAAGCAAGCATCAGCTTGTTAATARAAGTAAAAAGTTGAATTGGTTCCTGTTAAGGAGTGAATAGATCACCGTCCATTTGCAGAAYTGCTTGTTAGGACAGAGTTTGTCAATAAGATTAGTACTACCAGATGATGGCAGTCTTTTTCAGTCGTTTTCCTCTTCTAGTTTGCTCACAATACTATTACACTGTTCATATGGATGGCAAGGGAAATAGCTCCAAGGCATGCAGGCAGGGAGGAAGGAAGGCATGAAGGAAGGCAGGAGGGAAGGCAAGAAGGAAGGAATGGAAAAATAGTTTTTGTTTACTTGCAGTGTCACTGKTTTTTTTTTGTGTAGAAAAGATGCCTTTTTGCATTTGCTCAGTTTTTCCTTCTTGGCTTCACCAGTGCTGAGGAGAACGGGAAGAACTGGGTCCCTTTGACCTGCTGGCCACAGTCCTGATGCAGCCCAAAATACCACTGACCCCCTTTGCCACATGAGCAGTCAGGCTCCAGCATGTCCTGRTGTCTGGCATCGTTCTTCCCTAAGTGCTGGTTGTCTTCTTTTCTCTAGTTCTTGCATGATTAAAAAAACTACATATGTAAAGAAAAAGAAGATAGCTTGGCTTTTAATGCATCCTATATTATTMTTACAGAATAATAATATGGAATAGAATTTAAATCTCTAATTATTCTTATCTGGTTTTTTTTTTCTTATTTTAAAGTCAGTAAATGCAAGTAAATTAATGGCTAGCTATTAGAATGTATTAAGGTTTTATTGCTGCYTTTTCATGCATTTGAGATGATTACCAGTATTTTTCTTAATTATGACCACTAGATGTCACAGTTCACCGAGGTCTGTGTGGAAAGTTGAGTATTGAATTGTGTCATGGAGTTGGGAGGTGACCTGCCTCTTGGCAGTGAGGCAAGATTAAATATACTTACATCTTCCATGATGGAGAACATTTACATAGCTTAGCCTATCCCTAGTATGTGAAACCAAGTAAATTTTTGTAATTTTGTGACTTGATTTCTTCCTGTGTTGTTTCAGTTCCCAAGCATGTAGCAGTTTGTTTTCTAATCCAGCCTGAAGTATTGTTGTTGATAATTAGATCTAGTTCTCTTCTTCTTTAAGATTTTTTTGCAAAAGACAGCTTATGTCTGTGCTCTGCCCAAAAATGTTTTTCAAGTCAGAAACACAAAATACAGCAGGTAGAATCATAGCTCTTTTAGTAGCCAAGTTTATTTAGCTGAGGTGAGGAGAAGACAAGATGCCCAAAAGCTTTTTCAAATTGRTTTGCCTACCAACGCCTTGCCTTGCCTCGCCTTGCCTTGCCTTCTGTTAACTGGACTAATAAAAGACATAATCCAGTGTACATCTCTTTACTCTTAGAGCAAAAACATCATTACAACTTGCAAAGCCAGCATTCTTTACAAAAACTCTTCTCAATTAAATAACTTCTAAAAAAATCTTAAGGGAATAAATTTATGTTTTCTAAACCTCTTACTATTTCTCTCCATTTCTTTTTGCCAAAATTACTTTTAAAGGGTCCTGTCCMAACCCATGAGTAGTATTTTAGCTGAGACTTCATTTGAGCCAAGTACCATAGATTAATTCCTAACAATGGCACAAAAATACAGTGCTTATGTCCATATAAAAGGAAAAAATAATCTGTTACAGGTTTTATGTCTTCTTGCAGTGCCAAAGAGTTCCTTTGGTTTGTGGTGTAACATAATCCCCATAAACTTTTCTTCTGTGTGTTATGTGGCCAACTAGATCTGATTGTAATATGTGATTTTCTTTCTTCGGCTTAATATGATGTGCCTCTCAGTTTCATGGCATAATTTCAGGCTGTCACCTATGTAATTTCTTACTTCATGGGATACTTTTTTACTACATGTTTGTTAGATACCTTTTTACTACGTATTTGGTAGTTACAGTCCCATTCTTCATCTTTAAATTGTATGATTGGGAGAAACTGCATTAAGAGACTTCCATGTTTGCTGCTTTTGCAACACATTACTAAATAACTAATAAATTAAGAAATCTAATTAACTAACCACACCACTATTACTAATTTGTACCAATAGTATTTTTCACATTACTCTGCTCAATTACCTGTAAAGCTCTTCATCATCACCTTTAAATCTGATGACGTGTTACCTTTTCTGGAGTAACCTTTCTGTGCAGCACAAGGCAGTGCTGCCTTCTACGTCCAATTGCTACCTTCACACTACTCCAGTCACCTACTTCTGTTCCTGCTGACACAGCTCGGTGCTTGGGTTGTCTGGCCATTGGTCTGTTTTTCATGGTCATCATTATTTTTCTGCAGTATTCAGGGTAAATAGTCACCTGTGGTATTTATGTGTTTGCTCTGATAAATACTTGTGTACCAAGTACCATGTGATCTGACCTTTTGCCCGCATTATTTTTGCAACAAGTATGAAGGCTACAATGACTTCACTACTTGGAATTTGTAGTTCTTTGTGTTCCATGTGGTTTTTAGTGTGCATGAAAGTGTAGAAGAACGTGCCTCACTGTCTGTCTCTAAAGGTGGTAGTTCCTGTGTCAGTCCTGTCCTCGGTCAGGAGTGCTGGCACGGCATGATGGGCTGCTCCCAGAGTCCACCAGGACTGCAGCTCMGGCACTCATGTTGCAACACAGTCGTTCAAAAATTGCTGCCTTGTTACTAAAGACTCGCCAAATTCTGAAAGTGTAGAAAATGCAGTKGGTGGCAAACATACATAACACTGCTGGTTAATGTGCCACCCATTGCCGACCTGGGCTGCATCGGAGCATTTCTGGAATTGGAGAATAAACTTTGGGCAAGCACAGTTARTATAGCATTGAATATGTTACTATATTATGTTACTTGGAATATGTTACTCTAAACTAAAGACTGCAGGCTCACGAGGCACCACAGAATATGAGTGAGGGAGCATCTGTTGTTACATTACATCCATGGTGTCACCATGAGCATTAAAGCAGATAATTTGYGTGGGTTCTCCTGCATTCAATTATTGTCTCCTGTATCCAGCTGCTCATTGTAGTGAGAGAGGCTGGAGGAGCAGCAGATTCCAGATGATCTTGCACCTAATTGAACATGTAGGCAGATAGAAAAGGTCATTTGCAAATAAATTCTGTTTGCAACTTTTTCCAGGAGGTGTAAAACAGAAAAGGCTTGTACTAACTTTTATTTTTTTTTTTAAGATCTAGTGATTTCTAAAGGCAAACAAATTTGCCTATTAGGAGACAGAGAGAATAACAGCTTATATTACCAAACAGAACTACCTGCTTGTCTCTAGGGCTTGGCAACTCAAGGATGTAAGTATTGCTTTAGTCACAGAATGTGAAAAAGGAAACAGACTGTTCTTCTGTCAGACCTTGGGCAACACCATATCAGAAGYTTGATGGCCATACTGCAGTTACAAAATTGGGCTTTCTCTTGCTGAAATTGAGCACGCAAGGTTGCTATACAAACAGCCCTGCCGTCTAAAATCTGTATGAAAAGAATGCAAGAATCACCTTTCCATAACTGGATAAAGATTGGCACCAATACTGATAAACTGTGTACATAGGTAACATTAAAATTTTCCTTGCTCACTGTGTTGGTGTTGGCACCTACCCTTAATAGGCCAGAGGGAAAAGACTAATTTAGACTTCGGTCCTCCTTTTTCTTGAAATGCAGAAATAGAGACCAGTCAATAGAATATCTGCTGAAACATATCACTGTCCATGTTTTTTCAGAATTAGGTTAGTATGTACTTTTGAGGYGCTTGCTGACAGCAGCAAAAATCTGACTCTTTGTAGGGCAGGTGATAAACAATTTCATCATCACAAGATTTTCTGCTTTAATCTGTGAACAATCTTCTTGTGAAACAGAACTGAAGTTTAGAATACCGCCTTTGYACCAACTTAAAGGAACTGGATCCACAACATTAGAGTTAAAAATTGCTGAGATGGTTTCTGAGCTTTTAAATCCCATTACCTGATCAGGAGAGTCATGGATAAGCATGTGGTGGGAAGCTAACAGAGCAAAGCTTTCTGCAGTCCTTTCAGTGTTGGCTTTGATTTAAAGCGTGAGCTGTTACATTTCTAGGTAGTTCATAACTTCCCATTTCTGTATTAGCTGGCTAAGGCTACATCAAAGTTTCCTTGCAGAGAAGATAGGGTTCCATGCAGTTATCTAAATTATGCGTTAACTTGATAAGCCCACCTCAGAGTCCCACTGCCAGGCCCTCTTGCTGTTGAATCCTGCAAGGATTAACTCAGCTGAAGAATGAACAGGTTAGAGATGCTTTGTTTGCTTTCKGCAGTAGGTGTTCAACACAGGGATGTGTTCAACAGGGCAAACAGATACACCACTGTCACATTATATCTCTGGTGCCTGTTACAGTCTTTCCAAATGTTCACCACTATGTGAATTGAGCCAATTAACATTACAATAGATGGCACTTTCGTAGATCTTTTAGTAATGTGCTGTTGTTTCTCCTGCGTTTACCAAAACAAGGATCTACTTATTTGTCGATTAGAAATCCAGAATACCATTATGATTCTTTTACTGTGTTTGAATTTGTGGTGATGTTGCTACTGAGTACAGCCACAGAATAGCTTCTCAAATAAGAATATTAAATTGACATTGTCACTTCTTAAAATGGCTAAATCTAATCTCACTAGTTAGACATTCATCTTATTAAACCAAATATCAGGCTTTCAACTGAGTTAAACAAGTAGTTGATACAAAAGAACTCAGTCTCAAATGTTTCAGATGTTGGCTTATGAACTTTGTTTTGCCTGTCCATGTAGAATACAGTCTCAAGTGATCAAAATACATGTAACTTCATTCATATTTTTGTTGTATTGAAAATTATTCTTCTGTTTTAAACACTGTGCAACTGAAACAACTTTATAGGTGGCAATTGTAGTAAAATACAGGATGTATTTTTGAAAATAAATGCCATTAAGGCTCATTAATTATTTCAAAGAAAATATATTAAATATTTAAAGTGTATTGCATGGTTGTTTGTGTTTTAATTGTCTTGACCTTCAGTACATATAATCAGTGCAGCAGATTGTACAGATTCCTGTATACCACATGACAAATGACAAATAGGATACCTCATCCCTCTCCCTCCCTGTTTTGCTGTTGATAGTTCTTAGTAGGATGCATGATTCATATCACACAATAGAGACAGGGCAGCACACAACTCTCATGCATGAAATAATCCTGTTGTTGGTTTTGATTAGTTGCAATGGAAAGGAACAGTATGTTTTTCCTTTCTGCTTCGACTGAGTCACYCGACAATACACCTGTAGACACCCATGAAACTTTTCTTCTTTGTAACAATTGTAGCCATTGCCCATAATGTTTTTCTCTTCTGCAGGCTGCTCTGACTCTTCCACGGAGACCACTTCTTCATTGTTCTACTGTGATTCCCGTGGTGGCTCTTTCTTTGAAGTTTTTTATGCAGCTTTTCAGGCTGAAGGACTCATGGTGCTTTCTGCCCTGGATGTTGTTCATATCCTGGACTTCTCATCACGTCCGTGACGGGATTCGTCATGGCCTGTGGATCTGCCCATTTGGAAAAACTCCTCCTTTGCCATATTGGCTGTATGTGGCAATTACAGCATCTTTACCTCACCTGTGCTCATTTATTATGTATTTAACAGGCACTAGAGAATTAATGTCTATAAAACATGGAATCCGCATTGATGTATAGGCATGATGGTTTTTAAAGGCTCTTTGTGCTAGCGCTTGAAATAATCTGCCTGTCCATCACAGAAGGGTTTCCTTTTACACCTTCTGAGTTAGGCACTTGAAGGTTGTGGAGCCAATTACAGCTCTTGTGACAATTATTTGTGGTCATAGAACCTACTTAATGAATGATAATAATTTTATATCTGTACATTCCCCTTGAATGGTATGTGGTCTTCCATGATAGTTCATGCATAGCCAGCTGATTTATGAAATATTTAGTCTCTGTAGTAATTAAATTACAGTTTACTGCCATTCATCTATCACCATTCACTTTGAATTTGTATTCTACCTTTAGAGAATACATTTCATCTAGATAGTATTTGTATAGCACTTTAAAAATGGGAAGTTCTATATAGGGTTACTGAGGATTTAATAGTGTATGGCACTTCTGAAAAAAACCCTCAGTTAGCCTTTTGAGTTTATTTATTTATTTCTTAGGAGTTCTGCTGGACTCTTGTATTCAACTATTTTAAAAGAAATACTGCCTATGTTTCACACTGTCTATCCGCACCTCTTTGAACCTGCTATTGCAGAGTGTTTTACTAAATTCTGAATTCCCCTATAGTTGCTTGGTATTACATTTGCATAAAATTACTAGCTTCAAAATTAGAAAGGAGAAGACAATTTGGTTATCGTATTTTAGTGTGTTGGCCAAATTGTTTAAGAAATACACTAATTATGAACACTATTTAATTTAAACCTAGAAGTTTTAGTAAATAAGGATTGTATGAAGATTCAGGGAGACACAAGAAAATAAAATTTGCTCATGATATAAGTTTGCTTAAAGACTTYACTACTCAATAAAGCATTTTCCATTAAGTGCAATATCATCCTCATAATTGTAAAGTAAAATGCATTATTATTATTATTGTTATACAGAAATAGAAACTTCCTCATAAATAAGTTCCTTAAGGAAAAGTGTTATTATGCTGCAGGTTTATGAGGTAGTAATTTGCACTATGGACTACTCCATTTTCATTTACAGACATCTCTCAGAAAGAGTCCCAAATTAAAAATTGTCTGGTCTTGACTAACCATAATAGTTTATGGTGTACAAGCTGAGAATGTCTATTAATATTTTTTTCATTTTTTATTCATTGCCCATTAAAGAGATGGGGCCTTAACTACTCCAGCTTGTGATAAATAGCTGTCAAAGGGGATGATTTTTATGGAACTGCATGTGTAAAGTAGCATGTGCTTAACTTAAGGTACCAAGGGGTGCAAGGGTTTATGTGATGTGTTCGTAATACATTTACATTATTAAATGTATATTAGGATAAAGTTAAATTAACTGGGATGCCTGTCTTAATGAGTACCAGAAACTTTCTGTGGCTTCAGAATACTTAAGAGTCTTTTCAGCACTCTATGCTATGGAAAGTGTTTCACCTCTTTAAAATGTGTTGTTCCACCAAAAAAATAGTCTCTACCCTGTCTGTTCTTCATGTTAGAAATGTAATGCCGTGCAAACTTGTCTGATAGTACGCTGGGCCTGTCTAGCCTTTATTATAAAACGAATAAAAAGTTTCCTTCTTGTAAAGAAGATTGGAAGAGCAGAACATTCCTGAGGGTTATCTTCATGCTGTGGATTTCTGTCCCTTAAGGTTTTCCAGAAACAGCATAAGAAATGTCTTACTTTTAGAGCCCTCAAATCAAAACTATCTTTTATCCAAAGGCACGGTGGTTGGCTAGGGGACCATTCCTCATTTATTTACTTCTGTCCTGTATTTTCAGCTACAGGCTATGAAATGCCAATAGTGAATGCACATTTTGTGCAAGGGGTGAACACTGAAGTCCATGTAGAAAATTTTCTGTATTCTTGTTTCATAGTAAAATATTKGTATAATTTTGTGCTTTATCCAGATTTCTTGCAAAGGGAAATGTATATAGGAACAAAGTGTAGAATTACACTTTCTCACTTTTAGRTTGTAGCTGTAGCATTTCTGGTAACTATATGTCCACCCACAGTCCTTAAGATCGGTACTGTACTGTTCTAGCTATGTTTAAGGATCAGTTAATGGGTACGTCTTCAGTAGTTTGAAACTACATATTCATTCTCTGTATTTCTAGATATTTCTGTGTGAGCTTTTACAATAATTCTGAGCTGTATTTCAAAGTACCACTTTTTCTGGCCACGTTCTTAGACCAGTTCTACCACAGCAATAGGTGAACCCCTCTCTGACACATACAATCAGAGAGACATGGCAGTCTCACACCTCAGCCTGACATTTAGGCAGCTTTAGCTGGGACTGCTGGCAACTTTTGAAGGTAAACCGACATGTTGCATGTAATGGTGTAATTTGTGGGTACCCAGAGTGGGGTACCAAGGAGAAGTTAGGTGTTTGTTCCAGCCTGTGTGTCATGGGCAGAGTGGGAGCTACAGAGTTTATCGGAGAAGCCCTCCCAATGAGTCACAAGGCACAGACAGGACCCTCTTGCTTTTTAAACTCTTCAGAGAGGCCTCTGGGTGCAACTGGATCCAGCCTTAGCCCCAGATTCTGTCAGAGCTTTATGTTAATTTATTAAATAGGTGTTATCCAACCTTTTCGCAGTTTTGTCGCACAGGATTAAGGATGACAAACCAGAGATACTTATATAAAAAATTAATTATTTATTATTATAATGATTTGACTAAAAGATCTTAATCAGAATTATTTGCTACGTAGTACAGGTAGCTATAACTACTAGCTTAGTTCAGTCCACTATTCTTGAAGCAATATTGAAGCAATTATATCAAAGGTAGGAAAAGAAATTATGAAGTAGAGATTGATGCTACTCACCCACACCAGTGATGATGGGCTGATGTTTTTCTCTCAGCACTGAGGAGTAACTCAAGGAAGGAATCTCCATACATGCTCCAGAAAGGGTATTGTTGGAAGGCTCTCCCAACTCGTTGAAAAGTGGGAGTGGGCCATGTGCTTCTGGGCCAGCAGTGTCAGCTCAGCATCTTTAGGTAAATTAGCAGTTGTACCACTTGTTTGTTGCTCTATCTGGTACCTTACCAGTTCTGCCACAGCTTCACCTCTCTATCAGGTATATTTAACTTGGGGATTGATGAGTCAGGCTGRTTTCAACATCACTCAGCACCAAAAGCACCAATACAACCCCCTTCTCCATTCACCACTGATAGCTTTGCATTGTTCAAGTTGTTTTCCCAGCAGATGATACCCCACATCACCCAACACCTGCCTGCTACAGACGAACTGCCCAAAAACTCCTTACCAGAATTTCATGTGCATTTCAAATTCACTGATGTTTTCAACTATGCATTGATCCTGCCATGTGTAGCAAAATCATGACAAAAATAAACCAATATGCTGAAAATACAATGGCTTTGTGTTTTACTGCATGCATTACTGTAAAAGGTAAATGTAAAATACAAAAAGCATGAAAATGACCCAAAACATGATTTGCAAGTCAAGCTAATGATGTGCACAATTAATGATACAGATCACTAAAATATGAGGTATTACAGTGATTCTTTTAATATGGCAATCTAAACATTTTCATGTATTTTCAAGTTGAATTTAAAATATTGAAGTGTAGGGTTTTTCTTACTGCCCTTGTTGAACTGTGCTGCTTTTTTTCTTGCTTTGATGGATTGCTGCTGAAAAAAAGTAGATACTAATAGTTGCCAAGTTAAAAGAAGAATGTTAGACTGTGTCTTCTCCCCAGTCCCAGAGAAATAAAATTTCTCCTTATTCTATAGTGGCCTTAACAGAATAAGTGAACATGTTTCTTATCACTTTGTACTCTAGTTTAAAATATAATCTGTATTTTCACTTGACTGCTAGCATCACTCTTTTCTACAGTACAGTGTATCATATCATGTGACCTTAATAAGATATTGGTAAGCAAATTATTCGTAATTGATGTTATATTCCAAGGAAAATGATGCTGAGTTTGAGTTAAACTGAAGTAACTTCTACAGTAGGCCACTGATATTGATTTATTATGAGAAGAACATTTCCTTTGCTAATTGAAATAAAGTTCCAGAAAGAGGGAGAAGGGATTAAAAWTCAGTCTGAAGGAAATGTTAGTACACAGTTAATTTTGGACACATATATTTTTATTCCATCACTGTCAGTATGAAGCTAAGTGATGAAATGCATCAGAAGAGTACATTTCTGTTTGAGTAATTGAGCCAATTTAAATTCTGTCAATTATGCAAATTTATTCAGGGCAGAAGAAATTTTGTATTCTCAGAGTTACACAACGAGCTTCAATCAGCTGGTAACTTTGAGCCCACAAACCAAGTTTTGTTTCTGCTACTGGCAGACCTTGCTTTGAAACAAAAGAAGAGCTGTCAAGTTGAAGTACCCTTTGSATTCATTAAAAAAGAACAGTAGTAACAATTTTCTTCACATTAATTAGTTGGTGCCTTCAGTTCTTTCTTTMTATTTCCCAAATTTTACATCCTCTGCACTGAATTTTTGAATTTATATCTTCAAATTGTAAAATTGAATGCTGCATTGTATAACTTAAACCCCCCTATTAAATAGTACATATATATACATAAATATATATATACATAAATACATATTACATGCTGATCTTTCTTCCTATGTTCATATAATAATTTTCCATTTTTTTAACTTAATTTTGTATTGATTTTTCCTGGGATGAGGAGAATTGTTAGTCTCAGTGACTGGAAAATGCAGGGATGCTGCATCTTAGCAAAAATGTTTTAGKGCAATGTGAAGAGAGATTACAATGCCCTTTTGATATAAGTTTTCAGTAGATTTCTAGGTAGTTTTTAAAAACAGATTTGTTTAATCAAAACTAATAGACTCTAAACATTAATGAATACAGGTGAACATCTGTGTGAAACTGGATTTGTATAATGAAACAGTTGCAGGGGTAATCCACCAAGTTGACGTTGCTGTATCCACCATAGAAACAACTCCTGTGACCAAGGAATGTTTATAATATCCCTGGAGCTTTCCTTATGCTGCCAGGGGAATTCGTTCTCACTTTGATCTCATTTTGCACTTTAAAAACGACATTGAACAAGGGCTCCTTGCCTGGTGTGGGATAATTTCCTTAAACTGCCGTCCACTCATTCACATTGGTTTTTGCAGATAAACTAAAGAAGCTCAGTACAGTAACTGTGGAAAAGAAATTAAATCAAAGGTAGTGGGCATAATATTGGCATAAGGAATTTAGAAGGTAGGATGCTGCTAGTTTCACAATTCCATTCAAATTGCTAATAAACAAAAGCAATTCCTTTTTATGTGTTACTGCTAGCAATTTAGAAGCAAAGTTCGTAGTGGCTGCTCTAAAAATTTGCGGCATTTCTGGGCCAAGTGAATACTGTAAGATTCGAGTAATAAGGCATTATCGATGTATTTCCAATAAAATCATCTGTGCCATCTTGTTCATTTAGCTGTATACACATAGACACACTCAGTTAATTCCTAGTCTTACTGTGGAAACATAGTTGTGGCTTGGGGGGTTTTGGTACAAAATGCTGTAGCTAGCATGACCTTTCAACAAAAGTAATTTTGGCTTCATGTAGAGAGATCTTCCCTTCTATTTGAGAGATTTTGTTAAGATTAAAGTTTGAGTGCTTTACCAGCATCTTTTGAGTGAGTGTTCTGTATGCCTTTTATGTACATCAAACATAAATTGACAAAGCAGAGGCATTCAGAGCTTCATACTATAAAAATACATGTGCACAATTTATTTGTAATTTTTCCCCAAAATGAAAAATAATTCCACTGCTCTGGYATCATGTATATTGCATTTAAATATCTATATAAATGTTGATCAAATGGTATTTCTAGTAATTTTATATGGCTATAGAGACACCGTCAGTGTTCCATATGCTCTTCTGGTGCTTGACTCAAGTTGGATGTTAAGCATGATCCTGCTGCCTCAGTGTGCCAGATACCTGAGCTAGGTGCAGCAGACAAAAGTGGTAAACATCTGTTTCATAGGAAACAATCATAAAGAYCCTTTGTATTCAGTGTGTGGTTATTCAGTCTATTCAATGGTGCTTAAAATGTGATTTATTTCTTCCTAAAAGAGATGTATGCTTTTGGTGTACTGAATTGCATTCCAGTTATCACAGATGCATCTAACTAGATGGAACATGRCCATAATTGGGATTGTAGATTGGGCTTGTCTTCCTGTCATTCACATGATTTCCTCTCGCTGGAGAAGGAAACTATCTCTTCATGGACTATTTTATCCAGGGGTTCTTTGACATGTAACATAATGATGTAAGCATAAAAAAGTGAAGCAACTGGAGGCAGTTCTCAGGAAGCACTGATGCTATAGTTGCTTCTAGACTGACATATTTCAGTAAAAGGATGACCAGCTTTTTAAAAATAATTTTAACTTTTAAAATGCAGATGAAGCAGTTATTGTAAAGGTACACAATTCTGTCAAAATCTGCCCAAAGACAGGAGTTTCTCTTTGAAAGATTTCACAATTCCAGTTAGAGTATTTATAATGGCTGGGATTTTCACTACTAAATCTTTGCTTTAGTTTATCATTTGTTCTAGATTTAGTGTATGGGGACTTAGACTAGGAACATGAAATTTGTTACAAGTTTACGCCTTTTTCCCACTTGAAACTTAACACAGAAKAGGCTCTGTTTAAGTGCCCTAAAGTGGAGCATGTATTAGTCACTGCTAGTCTCTGTGGTAATATATAAAAGCGGATCACCTGATACTGTCACGGTAAATATTTCTTRCAGCTCGAAACTCCTGATACTGCCCTGCAGCACAAGCTGGGAGATGTGGGCTGTATTTGCTGCTGCCATCTACAGACTCAGTGCAAAGAAGGGAGTGCTCAGTTAAGGGAAGCCGTGGCTTGTGAGTGTATTGAGATGGGCTCTGTGCTTCAGTGGTTTCTGTGAATGTTAAAACCTGCTTCTGTTAAAGAGAAAATCATGAGTTTCAAAAAAAGAGGGCTTTTTCCCCCCAATGAATTTCAGCCACTGAGAGTCTTGTTGAATGATCAAATTTCTTGAAAACTCATTTCAGATAAGAAAACCAGTTTGGCAGGGACTTGATTTACAAGTAAGTATATCCTTGCTGTCTGTTTCAAAGGCACATTTCTGTTGTTCTCTGTTGCCTGGATTAGCTTTGCAAAAAAAAGGACATGTTTTCTTAGTCACCAAGTGTGAGCATTTCCCCTCTTTATGGTGAATACATGGAAAGTTTTGGAAGTGTTGAGCAMAATTTTTTTTGCCTTTGGCACATATTGACAAGCATTCACCTGTCATGGCTGTGAAAGGTATTCAACAAAAGATGAAAAAAGCATTGGACTAGGCATACACTGAACACTTAAATCAGAATCTGTCCAAGCTGCTTACCTARCAGGCTCTAGGTGAATCTGCTCTGGAAGAAAGTAACTGATAGAATGAAAAAGTCTGTTAGAAAACAAAGCATTGACGACAGAATTGCTTTGCTCTGGCTTTTTTCTTCCCTCAGTTGTTSTACCTCCCGGCCTTGCAGAAGGAGYGGCCTTTCAGTGGGTTCTYAATGCCTCATGGTGTGCACACACTCCAGAGAAAGGGGAAAGGTTTCAAACGCACAGGTGGAGGTGAGCTGCCAGATTGTAGCTGAATGCTCTGTTCCTCAGCTGGTGGTATGTGATACCAAGAGGGCGTGGGGGAAGCACCTCTCAAAAGGATTAGTGTTGGTTGAAGGCAGAGAACACGTTATTTCCCTGGCACCAGTGATATTTCATTGTGCCAGTATATCTCTCCCATTTCCCTGGCAGGAATTACTTTACTGCTGGAGGTAGAAGCTTTATTTTTCAGCTGAGGTTCTGCACTGACATAATTACATCTAGAGAGGTAATAAACTGTGATGTTATCACTGTAATCAGAACAGCTCCTACTAAAAATTTCCAAGTTTGTGCTACACCTAGAGTTGGTGGGGGAAAAAAGGAACACAATGCTTTGCACTGGAGATGTTTGAAAATACTCATATCTGGTCATGTTTAGAAAGGGTTTTGYTATTTCTGCTTCCCTTCTATCCCAAAGTAAACCATACTTTCAGGCCTTTATCTGCCTCACACTGAATGAAAGAACTTGCAGAGTTAAATCTAGAAGAACATTTAGTTTACAACATTCTTAAGGCTTTCTTTTAGGCTTCCAAAGTCAAAACATACTGAGGTGTTTTGGGACATCCAGAAAAAAACATTTCAAWGCTAGTGAATGTTTTATCCCTTCATACTTTATCAATATAAAACTTCACTGCCACTTGTTTTGTTTCCTGCAGTCCATGACTAGATCTTTCTTTCTTCTATCTCCATTACTTTCCCGGTGAAAGCATATCATGTTTGTCTTCAATGTGCTTCGTAAGAATTACGCACTTTCACTASGTCCCTAATTAGTTTAGAGAAGGAAAAAAGCTTATTGTCTAACAGTAACAAGTAGGAAGCTGGGCCAGTGAGTTTGTTCAACAATAAATTCTTTGAAGCTGAAGAAGTAGAGCTGAATGGACAATGTAGTTCTTCAAGAGGAGGACTGATTAGAGAGGAGCTCGTTTCAAATTCTGTAAAGACTAGCTTGGAGTTTCATGGTTAAATGGTAGGTACCGGTCACTTCCTGCTAGCTGACCTAAAGTGATGAAATAGTTTGGGTTTTAAAATTACAAAAACAGAGCAGGTTTTGCAAAAAACTTTCCAGTGCCAGGAAACAGGATCTGGAATAGTGATGAGGAACTGAGATATCAAATTCACTTGCCAAAGTAAATCAACTCCATGCCCCAAGTTAGCCAATGAATAGAAATGTGCAAGACCCTTTCCATCCAAGTATTTGATGGACTGGAAACCACTGGATAATTTGAAAAAAAAACAGGTATTGAAGTAGATTACAGGAAGACAGTGTGTTCATGTCCTCTGGAGGGCACAGAACCACCCCTGGACAGGGCAGCCAGCATTTAGTTGAAAGATTTTTATTCCTGTTTGATTTCTGTTGAAAGCCAAAGACTGGATCTCTGAARAAGTGGACAAGTCAGGGTGGTCCATCCTTAACTGAAAATATACAGTCAGCAGTGCTTGAGTGTAAATGAGATTAAATAAAGAAGCATATTTACTTGCCCAATTTCAAGTGGCTAGCATAACCTAAAAGACATTTAAGTGCAAATTTACRCCTGTGTATCTTTGCAAATCAAATTAACTCTGTTACATCAGTGCAGGCTCCATCTGCTGGCTGTGGGATGAGCTTGGTTTGCTGTAGTAGTCTCATGATGAAACTTTTACTGCAAATGAGGAATATTTGGTGGCCACATTTAAGGGGAATTCAGAAGAAAAGCAGGCCAAATCCATCAACCAAATCCCTTAATGAGTGAGAACCATAGAAGCAGACATTTTATTAATAACATTCTTATTAATGATTTATTTGTCCTGTGTATTGCAGGGAGGTTTCCGTCACTCAYTGTGTTAGATGTTGTCTAACAGAAAGACAGTCTGTGCCCAAGTAGTCATACAACATGAATAATTTGGTTTATATCATGTAAGTAACATTTAACCATAGAAATATGAAAATAGATGAAGTGATCGTAATCGTGTTTAAGTTCAAGTAACGGACTTTATAAATGAAAATTAGAGCTAATAAATGCAAATTAGTAGTTCTTTAATCAAATTGTTGGCATTCCCCATACTCTATGCTCTAGTGAAATTCATGCCTCTGGTATTCCATAAAGAGAGTGGCCAGGAATATCCCCATGCTTTTTTGCTTTTTCTTTAAATTAGTGTTAAAAAAAAATTCTTAAGTACATTTTCCTTAGACAGTGGCAACATGGAGGATGATAGGGAWGATCTATATGCAATTCATGCATCATTTGGCTGCCAAAATATTTAATCTCCCTGTGTCCCACTGTTGGAAAAGTACGGCCTTTTCTAAAAGTGTGGCAAAACAGATTTTCCCCAAATGGAGCAGTACAAATTAACCCAGCTGCCATCCTGTCTACTGTGTTTCATCATAACACATGACGGAGTTCTACGCTGAAGTTTTTTTGTGCCATTCTGCAAAAAAAA
>NW_026623273.1:3335219-3354041 GCF_030028575.1 Malurus melanocephalus | reverse complement strand
TTTTGGATGCCTGCTCCTAGCATGGTTTCTCCTCTTGCACCAAGCTACCCGGCAGCTCCAGAGACAGAATGGGCATTGATAGGAAATCCATGCAAGGATACAGAGTGTAAACACAGTTTGCCATGTGTCTGTCCAGAAAAGGAAGATCCTTCATTAGTGTCACCCTCAAATTCCTTTGCCTGGGCTATAGAAAGTATAAAAGAAATCTTGGCCTGCACTGGCCTTAAAGGAACTGTGAATTCAGCTCTGGATGAAGAACCAAGCATGCTGTGTGAGGCTGAAGAGTGCAGCATAAGCTCAGAGGCCTCAGAGCTGTGAGGGGACAGCAATCTATAACCTGGCTGGCATGAGGTCATGTCAAGCTGTCTGAAAACCTTGGTGCTAGCTAAATAACAAAAATGGAGCATGAGGGCATGATGGTTTAAAAGACAAAATTTAATTTTGCGGTGTAAACAAGGACTGCAAGAGCACATAGTTCAGGGTTGGTAATGACTTCACAAGCCACTGTAAGAGTCAGTGAATTTGGGTCAGGAAAAGAGGTGGGATGGCATTTGTGCCCTGCAGAAGGGTGCAAGGCTGCTGTTCCCCACGCGTTGCTGTAATGCCCTGCACGTGCTCCACACGCACTTGTGTTGGTATAACCTTGTCCACGGTCATGTTTGCGCTCATCCTGCGTAAGCCTCTCTGACTGTAAACACATCTCCAGCCAAAGCATGAGACCAGAACATTTCTGTGTTTGTTTATGTTGGTAGAAAAGAGCACCAGCCTTTCTAAAAAACTTAATTTCATGCATTTCCATTGAACATTTGTCACTTCTTGTTATCATCCTGTGCATACAACGTTGGATTTTAAAAGAAGGTGATTAGAATAAATGCTTGGATATATCCTGTCTGGAAAGCCAGCTTCAAGTTTTATAGGATTGAGGAGAAGCAGGTTAGAAAGAGAACATGCTGCTGATCCAGACCACAGATCTGTGCAGTCAGATACTGCCTCTGCAGGGCATGAGCTTTCACATGTTTGTGCCTAGACATTTTATCCAATCCCCAATTTGGTTTTTGCCTTTTGGAACAAAAATCACAGACTTACTTCCTCATTCAAAAAGTCAGCTAAGGCCTAGGACAAAAAAACCATATCCAAAACTTAGGGGAACCTGGTCTTAGGCACTCAGCTTTGTCATGACAAAGGGCAAAATCCCTTGGGAGGTAGAGCTGGAAGGAGGCTGTGTGGACACTGACAGAAATGWCACATTTTTTACTTGGTTTCAAGAATTACTAAGCTGTGTAGTCAAKAATATATATTTATTTTTTAATAGTAAGGAAGCATGCAGAGTTACTGGTCTTTGATCTATTCAAAACCACAAATTCCAATGTACTTATCTTCTGCTTGTGCATCTCAGCATCAGATTTTCTCCTGAGCCAATCAWCCATAGAAAACATCTGCCATTCTTTCTCTTCAGCACCCACCTTGTGGTCATCCAAATCAGGGTTAAGTTTCGTAAAAACAGAGATTGGGAAGGGGAAGGTGTTCAGTCTGTCCCTTTGGTCACTGCCTCAATGAATTAGGTCCTTCTAATGCTGTTTAATAGTGTGTCAGCCTAAAATGTCCTACTGAATGTATGGAAAGGGTTATAATTTGGCTATCTCAGATGACAGGAACATGCCATTGGAAGTCAAGATTTCCAGTTCACCAGCCATAATGTCATTTTGGCAGATTAGGAGGAAGTTTTTGAGGTGAATCCTGAGGCTCTCAGGGAGCTCAGGGCTGACTTCCCAGAATGGATCAGCATCTGCAACAKGATGCTAACATAGCATTCTATGGAATGGTACTCCTTGCTTCTTCAGTAATTATTTCTGGGTGTCTGCCTCTTTAGTCTGCAACATTTTCAAGGCCGTCTTCCCTTCAGTCTGTTCCATGCTTTCAGAGAGGAACAGAATCACAGAACTGGTAACAGCCTCCGTTTTCTCACAGTTCTCACTTCAGAGAGATTTTCATTTCTCTTTTGAATGGCAGTCAGCTTCTTGTCCTGTTAGCCACAGCAGTGCCACAACATTCTCTCGTGCTCCTGTGCCTCCAAAGCATCACCCTGTGAGGTACAATCCCTTTTGCTAGTAGGGGCTTTGTGCTGTTTCATCAATGATGTAAATGCTGCCACAGGAAGAGCTGAAGTCCATAAAGGCCTTTTCCAGGTAAAATGCTTGGGGAGTGTATTTCTGCCTGTCTGTCTGTCTATCTGTGGGTGGAATTCCAAGTACCCATAATAAACAGTTTACTGAAATGGACAGTTGGAAGTAATAGATGTTTCTCTGAAATTTTAGCACTGCAGCCAGAGTTAGCACCTTTGCCTACTTGGTCTGTAAAGCCAAAAATATCATTTCAGGGCAAAAMCCCTCATCTCCTTCCAAAGAGCTCAACTTCCATCCCATTCTATCATAATTTAGTAGTCAGGGAACAGCAAGTCCATGCCCTAAGTGCCAGGCAACAGCACAGGCAGGGACAAACCTCTCAGCAAATCCTGAAAGTGCTGCACCTCTGCACACCAGGGAGTCCTGGGGAGGCTGAGCACAGGAGCATGTGAACATCATCTGTAGGGACAGTCACCTGGTGCAAGGGGAACGGGGGCTCYAGTCCTTCCTCAAGTTTCTTCCCTGTTTTATGTACTGTAAGATGTGGTGCTGAGTGTAAGACAGACCCCACTGAGGCTCTCACTGGCTGCTTCCCCATGGTGTGTGTGTATCCAAACCCTCCCTCTTGGACAGAGGACAGAATCTGGCTTGCATTTCAGAAAATTGCATATTAACCACTTATAATTTTCACAGCTCCAAGTTTTCTTCAGGACGTTTTTGGTTTTTTTGGGTTTTTTTCTAAGTACCCACAGATAAATTTCTGGTAGGCAGAATGCTGAATGAGAGTTGTGCAGACCATTTTAATGTCATGAGTAGGGACAGGGACAGCGGTTACAGTATAGATTAGGGGATATCTGAGGCCACAGTTTGGGGTTTTGACACACACTTTTGCAAGAAAGTTCAAAGTATAATTGTAGATTATTGTGAAATCTGTCCATTCATGATTTAAACTGAAAGAAAAAAAGAGTTGATTTATTACGGTCATTTACAGAGTAAGAGAAAGTACTGTGATAAGCTTATTGCATCTATGAATGTGTCAGAAGCCTCATCAAACTAAGTCTTGCTGGCAACAGCAAAGATCTGAAATTGTTTTAACATGAATTATCCTGCTTTAACAGACTGGGCTTAGTCTTCCTCAGCAATCAGCACTTGGGTTGCAAAAGATTGTTTGACTGAAAGGAATGGGTGAAACTCTTGCCTTGGCTTGAGTAATTGGAGAAAGGTGTATAAAACTGAGGGCATTATATTACATTGCATATTGGAGTACAAGAAGTTACAATCATTAATCTCTGCTCAAAAACTGAAGATCCAGGTTAAAAGATCTGCCAGTTTTAGCCTTGGTAGCWGCTCTACATTTACAAATAAAAGGAAGAACTTCAGAAAGGATTAAAACAAGATTTACTTTGTTTCTCAGGATAGAAAATGACTAGCTTCTCATTTGCAACAGTTTCTGMCTGCAGGTTAGTGCTTTGATTTGAGCTTTGAATGTAATCCAAGCCAAAATGTCAATAAAACTCTTCGCCTTCCTTCAGCTATACGTGTAACTAATGCCACTGTCAACCCTGTCAGCCCAGTTCTTGGAAAAGAATTTCTGGCTCACTCCTTCTTCCTTTGTGAATTGGAAGGCTGCCTGCACATTCATGTGGAGCCATAGCATAATATTTGCTATTGTTCTCTGACTTTTATTTTTAATTTCTCAGTCTCATAAATCAGCGTTGTTTCCTTAGTTTACGTTTTGTCCTGTTCCGATAAGTTTAGCATTTCTAATTGTTGACACATCATATAGCCTCCGAAAAGTGGAAAGCATGTTCCGGATTTGACACAATCCTAATTTCCTTGCTGCACTTTCATGTTGAAGTAAATGGCCATTTACTTTAGTTTGCACCTGTAAGTGACACCATAAATACAAGACAGAGCAATGCAAGATATTAAACTTGAGCTCAAGCTGAAAGAAGTTTTATTCAGTCTGCTGTTGTTTATTGTCAGCAACAGAGAAAATAATAACTTCAGATACCTGTTTTACTCTGTTTTTGAGAGCATTGAAGGTGTGTGTGTCTGAGCTACCTCCAGGGAACACTTAAAACTCATCRTACAGGATCAGGTCTTAGGAAACACAGAATGCTTTGATTCTTCTTCCATCCCCATCGCTGCTACAGCTCCCTGTACTCYATACTCTCACTGTGCAGAGACCCTCGTAATCAGTATCAGGCCTTTAAAACTGTATCACCCCTTGTGAAGCATTTGGCAGAACAAACTAATTAATTATCTGCAAGGACACTAAGCACTTTGCAAGGAAACTGCACTGGTTGCAGAATGAACCAGTCACTGGAGTACAAAATCTATTACTGACTACAGATGTTTCTTTAACATGTTACTCCAGTAACACCTGTCTCACTGTATTTCTTTTAATCTAGTTTGTTCTTCTTCATGCCACTTTGAAGAACATTAATGCTGCTAATACTCTTGACCTTATATAGGTTCAGGTTAACAAAGGTGTTGTGATCTGTCTTAGGCCAGCRTGGTTTAGCTTTTTGATACAGATTTTTCACTGGAATACAATGGTGACAATGAATCACCATGAATGATGTTGATTACAACATAAATTGTTTCTCTGAAATCATAAACAACCCATATCATTATCTTCTACTCTTTTTAATTTTAACAGTAGACTTCCATTTCAAAGTGTTGTAGTCTGCATTAGCCCCTGTCTCTTATCCTGGTAGATAACAGTGTCTAGCAGAAACCAACAGTTATTAAGTAAAACACTGATAGCCAGAAACATTGATTGCACTTTATTAATTTATTATTAGAAGAAATTGCAAAACCAGTGTTGGGACATGTTAAGTATAGACTAAAGTCCCTGAGGTTAGCAGTTTCTTCTACCTCGTGTTTGGGAATTTAGGAATAGTAAGAATGGTGTAGTGAGCCAGAGTGGAGACAAGCTTAGTTGAACAGTCTAGGAAATTTCCAAACTGATTTTTCTAGTTCAGCCCTGGGAAAAGTGAAAGCAGGCAGCCTGCACTGGACCAGCAGCAGTGGGGTACAGCAGCTGCTTGCTACCCTTACAGCCACAGCTCTCACTTTAGACTGAGACCACACAGGAATCTCTTTTAGGGGTTAGGAAGCTTTGAAACTGTGCTGAAAGCCAAATGTGACAAGAACAACACAGTATTTACAGACTGAAAATGCACAGGTCAAATGAAAAGCTGTGCAAGGCTGGCGTCTCCTTGAGGTTGTACCTGTTCACACTGCAGAAGATTTGGCCCACAGCATTGCACAGGAAACTACATCTAATAGCAGAGGGATTATTTTTCCTCCTTCCTTTATCCTGCAGGTACTTATTTCTGAAATACTCTTAGCCTTGGCAATTCTATTGCCGAAGAGCCTTGTCAGTGAGGAGGGCAGCGAGRATGTGGCTGTAAGGCAGGACCATCTTGGGGCACTATGCGTGACAGTGTAATTCAGCTGATTTTCCCACCTGGCAAAACACCAAACACACGTCTACAGGTGAGAGGAGGAATGCTGCTGAAGTCCATAGTGCCACAGAGGATGGAAGTGGCGCCCAGCTGCTGCTCAGGGTGGGGCTGTAAGGCAGGTCCATCCCCAGCAGCCGGCAGGTAGGCTCAGGTGTTAGTCCTGCAGCTCACCGCCTGCTGTGTGGCACTGCTCACGCCGCTCCAAGGAGGAATGGATGTGAAATTAGTCACTGCTTTGGCTCTTCTAGCTGTTGCAGTTAGTCAGACGTCTGAGAGTAAGTAGAACTGTATTTCATCTATTTCTATATTGTAATATCTTAAAGAAAAAAAGACCTGAAGTATGTCCACCTGGAACTGTGTCTGCCAGAGCCTTTGCAGCTATGCACAGGACCAGAGGGGACAGCTTAAAGGTCTGTGCTTTTCTTCAAAGAGTCAAACTTGGCTGTCTTAACTGCACAGAACATTTGGCATTTTCAGTGGGGTCAGGGCTTCACCTGAGAATTTCCTCTGTCAACCTGATGTTTCTGCAACAGGGTGGGCATTTTATAATTCTCTGAAGTGGCTTAAGCAAGGAAAAACCACATGAGTAATTTGTGATAGGAAACATTATCAAGAAGATTTTAATGGCTGAAGGTGTTAACACCTTAAAAGCAGTGATTTCCTGAGAGAACTCCTAGTAAGATTTCACTATTTATTTAAAGGGATCTCTCAAGTTCAGGTGTAAATTCGTCCTTTACAAGCTTCCCAGAGGAAATGTGTTTAGAAAAATCACTTGTTCTTTTTCCTTTAAAGTGAAGTTTCCCTGGATGGTAGAGGTTTCAAAAAACTTTCCATTACAAACTCCCAGCAGAAAAGCAGCTTTGCCTGCAACTTTGCTCTGTGTCCAGTGCAGCATGTCTCAAGGATTCAGGAGATCAAATAACTGCAAATTAAACTCAAATTTCAACTTAATTTAAAAAAAAAATTAAAAATGTAAAGATTAAACTTAAAACTAAAGAAGTTTTTTTAAACTGACTAGGCAATGCTGTGCTTGAATTCTTAATTTTTCTTTGTAATTTTTTACTGTAAAATAAACTGTTCACAGAGATGATAACTCAGATGYTGGAGGAGCACTTCCTTTGGGATGATCCTTTCTCAAGCTCCCCTGGCTTCAGTGGGAATAAGAAAAGTGGAATTCATTGAAGATTTAAACACTGGATTTAAACACATGGACAAAATCTACCTTAAAAATTGACCCTGTTAAAACAGCCACWGCATCTGCTAGTGTAGAAGGCTCTGCAAGTGCTTCTGTTCTGGATATATGATCTGGCCAGTCAGAAAGGTCTTGCACAATGGGGCTGGCATGTGCATGCACAGGTCAAAGTAAAGGTTCTCTTAGAATGTGTTCTCTTACACTGAACCACCTGGCACAGGGGAAATACCTTTACCACCCAATTTTCCTCATCCAGAYATGCTCCATGCTTGGTTACAATGCTCAAATTGCAGTACTTGTGCCAGAACCCATAATAAAAATGAGCAAAACTGCAGATGGCTAGCTGGCTACAGGCACACCCTRCCCTGAGCCAAACTAGATTTGCATTTAATCCTACCTAGGCTTAGGTTTCCTAGGTTGACCATTATGCAGCCATTAATTTCAGGGTGACAGTACAGATAGACTAATAAGATTTGGGCTGGTACATGTAACTTGCAGAAGTTTCCTTTGCTTGTGGATGTGAATTGGTAGCTGTTGACAGAGGSCAGAAAAGGCATCTGTTGGCCAATATCACACCTAGTCAGAGATGTAAACATGGCCCAGCCAGTCAAGGCCAGAAAACAAGATCAAGGTATTCTGTAGAGTGTGATGGGAAATTCCSCCTCCACAACCTCCACCCCACCACCCTCACTTCCCATAATATAATCCAAAAGAAATGTTTGCAATTTTGCTTTAAAAAATCCTGGTGATCTTCCATGATCACATCTCAGTGTCAGGGATTTACAGGGTGCCACACCTGCAGTGAAGGGGGCAGCATAGCATGAAGTATGCAGCAAGGTGGACAAAGCAGCTTATTCCAAAGATGTATGATTGATTTGAACTTCAATTTGAGTCGATAGAAGTTCAGTTTTGGAAGTTCCTACATGTATTTCATCTTGAAGACATGAAGAGGGAAATTTGGTAATTCATATACAGTGATATCATCCAAATAAAATGTTGAATGCTRCAGCATAGGAATAACAACTAAATGAGACTTCTGAAAGGAGTTATCCAGAGTTTTCATACTGAAGTTATTCCAGTAATGTTAGTCTGGTCTATGCAGTGTGGGAGATGGGTTCCCTGTCATAAAATGTGTTGCTTTAGAGAAACAAATCAGATTTATGTTCACATGACAGCTTCTTTGTGCATCTTAATATGCAAGACAATGTGATGTTTGTTTTTTCTAGGAATAACAGGAATTTCACCTTCTGGTAAGGCAGTAGATACCACTGACCTGTATGAAATAACCATCTGTCCATCCCCATTCAGCCTTCCAGCCTTGAAAATGTCCACTTTAACAGATCTTCTCATAGCAAAACAGGAAAAGCATCACTGCATAACTTACTTTGTATTTATTCTGCATGTATTTATATATTATTTTTATGGTTATATGGTTATAACTTAGAATCCCATCTATGATTTTTTTAAAACTGTCTCAGAATTGTGCTTTAATTGTGTGTCAAAACAGTAGGATCCATTAGAACATTTTTCAGCATTTGAATTCCCCTCCTAAGTCCAGCTATTAAGCAACCACCTCGTTTTTACAGACTATGGCTGTGCTGYATTTACCAAGAATTGTAGCATCCTGCTTTGTTCACCTGTCAACCAGGATCAGAGCCCTCTGCATAATGAAATAGTTACTGGCTTGCTTTAGGTTAAGCTGAAAAGACCTGCCTTGAGGTGCTGAATTCTTCAAATAGCCTCAAGTTTGTTACAAATGAGAGGAACACTTTCTGGCAGCTTCATGAAATGAGTGCTAAATAAGCTGCCTTACAGGTGTTAATATTAAGTGCAGGTGATGTGATAGCGAATTTCCCTCCAAGAACAGAGCTTGGATTCCACATTCTTCAGCTAACAACATGGGACCAAGTGCTGAAACTTGTCTGTGGAAACGGCTGTATTGATACCAGGGCATATCAATACATGCCATGTTCTCACTCAGCAAGACATTAATCTGATCAATCAATGCCAAGTTGCTTGGGTTTTCCTTCCAGATGTACAAAGCTTACTTTGTAACCACAAAAGAATTCTGTTAGGAAACACTAAGGCCTGCTGCTAATAGCACAGGTGTGCCAAACTTGCGCAATGTGTGCAGAGCTGCAACCTGAGGCGGAATTCACAGCAGGTCTCACATTCCAGCACAGAAACTGAAAGTGCCCCAGATTTATGAATCTCACCACGCAAGGGAAGAATTCCCTCAGACCACACAATGTGTTGGGGCAACCCATCTTGCTTAATAATATTATACGTATTTGCTGGGCTCCCTTAGTTTGTGTAAATTCAAGAACAGTCCTGGTTTTCTTGTTTACATAAAAGAACAAGTACAGAGTGGCCTTTCACTCAGCAGTCCATGGGTCACATCCAGTTCACGGACGCCAACCAGGTGCTCTTCCAGCTCCTCTGTGCTGCCAGGAGGATTCAGGAGGGACCACCAAAGGCCTGGTCAAAACACTAAATGCTGCAGTGAAACTCGAGAAGACAAGAGTGGTACAAGTCCTGCCTAAAGCAGCTGGGTTGAGTCTGGAGCAGAGGCAAATGGAGATAGGAAGGAAAAATGCCTTTCCCACTGTTTTCACTTAATGCCTAGCTTTTCTTTATCATGTTTAGTCAAAAGAAAACAAAATTAATCCAATAGCTGAGAGCAAGGTCTGGGGGATAGCAAGGTCTGGGGACACATCATTCACCATCTATTTCCACATGGCATCATCTCCTCTTTTTTCCTCCATCTGACCYTCCTTCATGAGGCAAATACCAGCCCTGACGTTAAATTTTCTACGAAGGAGGCTGGCAGAACCACTGACTGCTGTATCTCCCCTCACTAGCGCTCTGCCCTACCCTCTGCCTGGTCCTATCTGACTGARACTGCAGCTGAGGGTGGTGCAGGAGCCGGGCATTCTCCCACTGTGTGCCACAGGAGGGCTTTTCATCAGGCATGAAAGCTTCCCTGAAAGAGTTGGCAAATCCAGAAATATCAGCTTGAAACTGAAGAAGGGCAGAAAAGTTCAGTGTGGCCCCAAAAACTGAGCATGGAGCAATAATTGGTTTTAGTACTTCTTGCCTGAACTGTAGGTGACCAGCCTTCTCCAGCTGATTAACATGCAGCTGTCAAGTTTGAGAGTGACAATAAAAAAAGTAGAGCAGAAAGATGAGATAAGTTTCTGTGGACTAAGTTTRGCCAGGTAGCAGATAGGAAATGGAAAAAGAAAGTTTAGGCAGTTAAAGGGAGTTGATACTGATCAACTAAAATGTAAAGACGGGTATAATGAGCACTGCTCGTGGAGTCTTGTTCCATCACAGCCTTTGTTTTCACTGCACTCCTTTTTTTTCTTTTTTTCTTTTTTTCTTTTTTTTTTTTTTTTTTTTTTTTAATGTGATAAATAACTTTGAAAACAACAGATCTTTCCCTGGAGAGAGTTCCCAAGGAAGAAATACCAAAATAGATAATACCACCTGCTGAAATAACAACAGAGAAATCCCTTCTGTCTCAAGATCCATCACTAAGCTTGTTGGTCCTTTCATCAGCTCGTTTAGCTTTGAGAGTGTCAGTGTCAGACAACAGGTCTAAATAATTCTTGCGTAAGCTGCTGTATATTTCTTATGGTGACACGAGCTACAGACACAAATGAAATCAACAGTACTGAAAAATATCCCATTGACTGATAAATGGCACAAAAAAGCCCATGAAAACTTCCGTGTGCAAAACCACAGTTCTTTCCTTTTAACCACTGTTTAGATCAATAATAACAAACAATCCTGACCTAACTGGTGAAACCATAAAAAAACGGTGGCCCTGGGTTGGGGTGAAATGATTAGCTTTGCTTATTACCTCCAATTTCTTCCCATTTGTAAGATTGGAATGAAGTCACAATAACAATGGAGCTGCAGGATGGCTCAGTGCTCCATGAGAGCAGCATGAGTTTTCCTGGGCTCAGGGGAAACAGAGAAATTCCTTGGCTCACTGCTCTCATTCTTCACACACAGGAAAAAGAATCACTTTTAAAACTGACTCCCATGTAAAAAGGTACCAGTTATCATAAGTGCCTCTGTCAAAAGAAGACTGCTGGTGACACTTTATTGTTCTCTGACATAAAGACCCTCATGCCGTGCATTCTTCTATGATTCACAGATTATAATTTCTATTTTCCATATTGTATCTGTGCTTTCATGCACAAAACAGAAATACTTCAAGAAATATTTAAAGGTGATAGCTTCTTTTTCATTTAAAAAAAACAAAAAAAAACAAAAAAAAACACAAAAACCAGAAAACCAGTGCAGATCAGAGTTCCTCAAGGAATACATACCTGTGAAAGCAAGAAAGCCTCCCCAAGCACATACCTCTAATAAAAACATAGTAGCTGTCTCAATCTCCATAAGAAACACTCTTGCCTCTTTAGCAAGAACGTAAGCACCRATCATTTACATTTTATCTAGAATTTCAGGCTGGTTTCTGTTGGGATGTTTCCGTGTTCCACATGCAGCTTGCTCATGCCGCACAGCACAGCTTTTGCACAGCTGCATGGGTTGAGTGCCAGTGGCATCCAATGCTCYGGGTCAAAGTCTGACTGAGCAGTGGGTAATTAATTTGCTAAAATGACAGTTCTGGTCATGTAAAGGTGTGTAAAGGCACTGTTACAAACAAGTTGTTAAAGGATGAAATTTCCCGTTGGCCAAGTTTGTGGCAAAAGGGCAGTCTGTAGCAGTGGCCAGCAAGACACACACAAGCCCACCTGGATGCRTCAGGAGCTTTGCTTTATTTCCCTTGGTTAAGCCTGTGTACATTTTTCCTTACAAAGCTATGAAAGTACATTGGTATTAATTTCATAATTTTCAGATATAAAGTGTACAAATGGCTAACATGGTGCTATACAGTGCACTCTAAAGTGCAATACTGATAGTTCAGATCTGAATATCAAAACAAGTGATGGTTTTAAGTACATAAAGTAGGATGAGGGCAAGAGATRCTAGCCAAGTATCAGCAAAAACAATTGAGGAATAGTTCAGGGGAGAGCTGGCTCTCCCTAACACCTCCTGTAATTCCACAGGAGCCAGCAGTCCTGGTCTTGCAAAGCATTTTTGCTTACTATACCCCAAAGAACTACAGGACTAAATGTTTCCAAAAAGCACAACAGGCAACATCAGATAGAGTTTAAAACATAACTACCTGTCCTTAAGTTTTTATCTGACATAATCCTTCTGTCAGGCACTGACTGGCAACAATAAAAATTCAYACTTTAGTTTTCCCAACTCTACCTTGAGGGCCCAGAAAAAAAACTTAAACTTAGTGGTGCTCAGTGAGCTGAATTTTCATTTGTGAACATCAATTAACTTGCTTTACAAGAAATATGTGGTTGAAGAGAGAAAAACTAAGGACAACTGGGAAATAGCACAGGTAATGCTCAACAGTTAATTAGTCCTTCTGTACCATATAATTATTTATAGCCCTCCTGTCTGGGTTGCTGAGGAGACAACTGCTGGGCCAGCWTCTGTAGGGCTCTGTCATCAGTCCCACGGGTACAAAATCCCCCTGCAAGCAGCAGTGAGCAGTGTGAGTGCTCTCTGGCCACTCTGGCACTGTTAGTGACTGCTCAAGATCACTGCTACAGCTGTGCCAGCATCTGTTATCCAGCACCCAGCAAGCTCTCTTGTAAGGAGCAGAACACACAATCTTATTGCTTGCAGGAAAATTTTAAAACAGACTTCTTAACTCCTGCTTACAGAAGCTGAAATTGATTCTCTGTCTTATTCTCTAGCTCATGACTCTTGYGTTCAAGGCTAAATGATTTCTTAGAGGAAAGCATGGATAGGAAAAAAATGAAAACAAATAGGAAGAAGACTCTCCCCACTTTTCCCAGATTAATTCAGGGTCTGGGACACAGGGGTCCTTGCTGTGCTTACTTTGAGAGTGGGTTTAATCCTGAGACCTTCATCCTAGATAAATCCCTGAGCAACACAGCTTTGTTTTGTCCTTGAACAGATGGAGGAAATCCCTTTTAGAAGATGTTTCTGTGCTAGCACTGAAGAAAATCAAACACCAAAATGCCAGTATTTGTCTTATAAAATAAAAGCCCGCCTGTATTTATGATCTTCTTTTTAAAGTTCAGTGACTTTTTCATTTTCAAATGGTATTAGCAAACAGGAAAACACTTGCAGAAGCTAATTCCACAGTGCAGACACATTCAACCATGGGAACCCTAGGGGTAAAAGAAAACACAATGCCCAGCAAGTGTATTAATGATTTCGAAAATGGTCCTGAGTTGACCTCAAAAGGCAGAGYTTTTAAATTATATTCCTGACACTTCCTGTGTCATTCATGTTGGTGATCTTTCACAAGTAAAAATCTGTATTTTAAAACTACTTTTGTATTACTTAACAAGCCTTTACATATGCATGCACAAGGAGGGGCAAAGGAAACAGTTATTTAAACAACAAAACCCCCAGCCTCTCTTGTGGGACAAACTGAGAGGACAGTATCTCACTGCACAAGCTGTGAAGATAACTAGTCCTTGACAGCACTCCAAATTGCCCTTCCTCTCAGACGCACAGCATGGGGAGCAATCGGGAGTCTAAAGCGTGGTTTGGGTGCAGGGCTTGGACCTCACTGGGCTCAGGGACACATGCTGGGGGGTCTTGTGTCACTGCTGTGTTGCAAATGAGGAACATGGGCTTTTAGGAAGGACAGGCTGGGAGGCAAGGAGAGGGAGTTGTCCTTTATAGAAAAGAACATCAGGAATGCGTGGACTCTGACTGGGGACAGGAGATGAGCCAGCTCAGAGCTTACAGATCAGGATTAGTGGGCAGACCAATAGAGGCAACGGTACCAACAGTAGTCTGGGGGTCTGCTACAGACCTCYTGACCAGGAAGAAGAAGCTGAGGCCTTCTTCAAAAAGCCAGAAAAAGTTTCATGTTCAYAGGTCTTAGTTTTTTTATGGCTAATGCTTGTGAATATAAGGAACTTTATGGGGAATTTCATGGGGAACTGTAACCACACTTCCATCTGCTGCAAGGGCAATACAACAGTGCTCAAGCAATCCATAAGCTTTCTTAAGTAATTCACCACAAGTAATCAGGGAACTGGCACAGAAAAGTGCTCAGCTGGACCAGATACTTGCAAGCAGGGCAGACCTAGGTGCGGGCATGAAATCAGAGGCAGCATTGGCTACAGCATCCATAAAGTGGTAGAATGTGGGATCCTAGGAGAAGCAAGYAGGGTAAAAAGCAAGATCATGGTCCTGAATGTAATAAGAGCAGATTTACAACCTCTTCACAAGTTTGGAAGAATCCCATGGAATGTGACCCTGGGTAGAAGAGGGGTCGAGCAGAGCTGGCTGATATTCAAATGCCACCCACTCCAAGCATTAGAAAGGACTGTCCTGACAAAAAGAAAACCAAGCAATGTGTCAGAAGGCCTGGCTGGATGTGTTCAGTGCTTGTAACTGCACCAGAACATAAAAACAATGTGTGGAACAAAGGGGTGGAAACAGGGCCAGGTGTCCCAAGTGGAGTATCCAGCTGTCTGATCATGCAGGAGTGAGGTTAGAAAAGAGAGAGAAAAATCTGAGCTGGAGTTGAATCTGTCAGGCGATGTGACATGTGACAAAATATTGCACAAGTATATAAACAGCAAAAGAAAGAAGAGTGAATATGAAAACCCACTGCTAAATTGGACAGAGCAACAGGTGACAAACTACATAGACAAGGCTGAGGTATTCAGCATTTTCTTTGTCTTACTCTTTGCCATTCAAACTGGGTTTCAGGAAGAGGGAAAGTCTGCAACAAGGGTGGTTTACTGTTGGTGGAGAAGGACAAATTTCGGGAGCACTTTTAAAAACTGAACATATATAAGGCCACAGGACAGACAGAATTGGCCACAACCARTACCAAGGAAGCTGGTTGGTGTCACTGCGAGGCCACTGTCAGTTATCTCTGAACAGCCATGGCAAATGGGAGAGGTTCCTGGAGACTGAAATAGAGAAAGTACTACCCCTGCCTTCAAGTAGGGCAAGAAGGAAGATCCAGAGAACTACTGCTCAACCTCATCTCAGTTCCTGGGAAGGTGACGACAAAAATTCTCTGAGAAAGCATTTTGAAAGATCTGAAGGACAAGGCAGTCATCAGAAATAGGCAACATGGATTTAGGAAGGGGAGGTTGTGCTTGACCAACCTGGTTGGCCATCTCCAATAGCATGACTTGCTTGTTGGTCAAGAGGAAAGAGATGGGTTTTGTGTACCTTGACTTCAGAAAAGGCTTCAATGCTGTCTCCTGTTTCATCATCATAGACAAGCTGACARAGTATAAGATAAATGAGTGAAGACTGAGGCAAACAGAGAACTGAATGAAGGATCAGGTCCAGAGGGTTGTGATAGGTGCCACAAACCCCAGGGGTCAAAATGGGAGACAATACTGTCCAACAACTTAATTAAAGACATGGATGATGGAACAGAATGCGCCTGTGGSATGTTTGCAGATGACAAAAAACTGGGAGCAGTAGCTGATGCACCACATGGTTTTGCTGACAAAGAAATGGGGARAGAGGAAACTCACAAAGTTCAACAAGGGAAAATGAAAAGTTTTCCATCTGGGGAGGAATGATTGCAGGCTGGGGCCTGGTAGAGAATGGAAATAGATATCTGATTGGTTTGTCTGCTTGTTTCATAGGACCTCCAGGGCCTGGTAATGAGGGAAGGGGCATGAACAAATGGCTTGCATGGTCACAGAATGGCTGCTTGTCTCATAAAATGGAGTTAATTAAGCTAACCACGTCATCAGGTGCTGGGAGCAGAGTTCAAGCATGAACCCATAGACCAGATGACCCTGCTTGAGCAGGGGGCTGGACCAGATGACTTTCTGAGGTGCCTTCCAACCTCAACCCCTCTGTGATTCTGTACAGTCAACTATGATTTGTCTCTCTCATACCTGTGCTGTTACCAACATTGTTACTACTCTTTTTAGCTTTGTTTCCTGGGGCCTTTGACTGTTGCACGAAAATTTCAGATGAAATTCCCAAAGGAATTCTCAGAAGAGTGAGGAGGTTTGAAATCCAGGAAGCTGATGGCCTGTGTCACCTAGAGGCTGTTATGTAAGACATATTTTTTGTCCTTCATTGTTGAAAGGGATACTTGAAGTTAAAACCTATTAGGCAGCATTTAAATAAGTAGAATCTCAGAAAGCTAACACRAATTCAAAACCCAACACTATATGAGATTTAAGAACTGTCCTTCCTTGTGCTATTTAAACTTGATGGTTAAAATTGAATTCATTTTTCAGTAATAATATTGAATACTACTCAGCCTTTGTTGACACTTGGTTTATATTCAGAACTGAAAAATTACTCATGCACTTAAATACCTCTCTGCTTTTTCCAATTATTTATCCCCTAAAACCCTTGCCTAAACTCATTAAATAAGTTTCACTTTTGTACATAACCTATTTCTAATTTTTTTCCAGTACAGTATCACACTGGGTAAAATGGTACATTTTCTAGACTTTTGCATTATAATCATGACAGTAATAATAATTATACAGAGATCTGCTTATTTATGAGCCTTAGAAATGTACTGCTTTGCACTGTAGTTCTTTTTGCACCATAGTAAAGCTTTCTTTCAGATATTGAAATGCAAGTTTAATCAGGTAAAATTCAGATCCTAACTTACTTGCAATCAGGGAAAAAAGTGAATAAATACAGTATAAAATGTAATWTAAGATTAATCAAGTCTAACTTCGTGGTGTTCATAAGTGAGTGATAAGTAGGATGATTTTTAAAAGCTGGGATTCTTATTTTTTCCTTTGAAACTGACAACCATTTTTTCCCTCTTAGTCTCCATGTAAAAGGCAAAAAGTTCTGTGTGAATCCATGGATTAGAAAAGTCAAAAAAATGATTAGGAAGATAAAGCACAAGATTCACAGGAGCAGACCTCATGTTAGAAGACAGAGAACCAGAATGATCAAAAAGAATGAACAGAAGCAGTAGCATGATGAAGCAAGCCTCACAAGGAAGATACTGTGGCATACAGCACTGCAGGCAAGGATACCAGATTTCACCAACGACGGATGACTGTAGCATTAAAATGACTTTTCAAGTCTCTGTGCGGTAGAGAAAGCAGAGGCAGAAAACCTCACCTCTACTCACAACGATTCTGATCAGATTACCAGACAAATGACAAGGTGTCCCTGGCAATGTCTTGTAGCGAGTCCTCCCTGTACCTCCTGRATCTTTTGCAGACTTTAATCTTCCTCTCTCTCACCCTGCTTTCATAGCAACCTTCCCTRTGATTTCTGTTTTAACATGCTACTCCTTCTCATTCCTCCATTTTTCCCAGTCCTATCTTTGGTCCTTACTCTTCCCTGTCTGCAATCATCTTTGTGCTGTTGCCTGTTTTCTTTATTCTCTTGCTCTGATTAATCCTTCTTTTTTATTCATCTTACATAGTTTTACAAACATTTTTTCAGATACTTCCAGTTTAGGTTTACCAAAGCCATGTCTTTTACCTATTTCAAACAATCTCTATTCCCAGCTGTTACACCATGTAATACCATTTCAGTGGTATTATCTGATCTTATTCATAGCACTCAAAGTGTGGCATTCAAAGCTAGGCCATGAAGACCATTTCTATTGCTTTTGCTCAATTCCCTATTGAGATCCTTCAGATGAGTCCTTCCTACCCTCTTTGTTGAATTTCCCATAATTAGGACTGAGGATTACATGTGTCATTCAAGGCCTTTTTTTGAAGACTCGAAATGACGCCAGTCTGGCTACCCACTCCATAGCCTCTCTTYCACTGTGCTGCAGTGCCTTCTGTGTGGCAAAATCCAGATTCCCTCCCTCCTTCCTCCCTTGAAAACTTCGAACTAATTATTTCCACAAGGACATCTCATCAACAGCACCTCTCCTCACAGACAAGTACACAGAAAGCAGCAAAGAAGGGATAATGGAGATCTTTAATAGAGTAAGTGCCACAGAATGYATACCTCTAGTGAGATGAAAGTACTTAACATAGCAGCACAATTCTGTTATTTTCCTCTCTCCCCAGCAATTACTGGGATTTTTCAATCACTGGATTTGATTTAAATGAGCTCCTCTGGGTTGTCTCTTGTGTCTGTTTTGAAATCTTTCTGCATAACTACATCCTGCAAGCATGGGAAAAAGCCATGATAGAGGGTAGAAGCCGCTGCTGGTAGGTTCCCCAAATGAGAAAGAAGATGAACAACCGCAGCAAGGACACTAGAGATAATCAGCACACTCCTATAGATGCATATCTGGTACAAGAAACTTGACTCTCCCCAAAACAGATAACAGAAACAATTACTGCTCTTATGAGCCAATAGCCTTCTGACAGGGATGAGGCAACTAATCTAATCCTTCTTCCTGATTCGAGGGAATATTTTGTACAGCATGTACACTGGCACAGCTCCATCCTCTGCCTGCTTGAATAGCGTGCAAGAAGCCTGCTGCTGGGAGCAGGAGCTGGGGTTGCCCTCTCTGACTCTCAGCCTGCACAGATGCTCTTCCTCCCAAGGCTGTGCTCGGCACGCTGCTGAGGCAGAGSATCTGACCCTGGCTGATGCAAGCTGAAATGGCACATGCTTTCCCCCATTTCAKTTGCACTGCCTGCATACCACATGGAGAATTAGCTAATGGGTATTACACAGAATCCAATGCCCCTGGGCCCAGGTCAGCAGAGCAGAGCACCAGGATGCTGAAGCATTTTACAGTATGGCATCAGCATCTTACTGTTTCTGGTTCTGGCAGTTTTTTTTTCTTCCTCATGTTCTCTCTGCATTCCACATTTTACATTCTTTCTTCCCTTGGATTTCTAGGCAGGTTTATGATGGCATCTCAGCTCCTCAGAGGTGTGCCATCAATGCGACCAATGACTTTTTTAGGGTATAGAGTGTACCCCACATACTGACTATGGACTGTAGCCTAATTTCCATGGCTGTTCTACAGGAGAGAGCATTTCACAGGATTAGAGCATACAGCAAACTTTCCAGG
>NW_026623273.1:3330217-3335010 GCF_030028575.1 Malurus melanocephalus | reverse complement strand
TGCTGGTTTAGGTACAGGCTGCTGGGAAGCTCCAGGCATCTTGGCTTGCAGACCTGTACTCTGACATTTGTAGGAACACAGAACAGCTGCAGTTCTCTTTCCTGTTTGGAAAGCAGTACAGATACTAGGTGGCGACTTGTTTTCGTACTGTCAGCTTTCCTGGCCTCYGAATCTTTGATTCTTATCAGTTCAGCAATTCCTGCTTTGTATTTCAAACTAAAGACGCAACCAGATCTGCAACTCAAAWATTATTGAAATATTTGCATTTACTGGACCTACTTTAAAAGAAAGGCTTTGATATTTTTGTTTACATCTTCCAGTTCTTCAGTGTGTTGTCTTCCATCAGCCTCTTTTGGAATCAGTAGATCAAACTGAGAGATTGTGAGATTACAAAATCCAATCCCTGCTGCCAACTATATTGCAAGTTTTGTTTCCTGTACATTCTTTTGGGAATTGAATTAGAAAGAATTTTTACTAGGCATTCGATTGAAAAAAAAAAAAAACCAAACAACTTTCTTCCCTGATACAGGTATATGAAGTTTCAAAACAGCACTTGAAAGATTCACTGTCTTGTACAGTTTCATTTATCCCTGAACCCTGACACACAAATATGTAGAAGAAAAACCTTCCAATTTCCAAACCTTCATTTGACTGACCTCTTACTCTCTGTACCTGGGCCTTATTTTTGACCTTTGCTATTTAGTACTTGGCAACAAAATAAAATCAATGTTTTTTTCAGTAACGTCATCTCAACATCTTGTTTTGTGAAAGAGATTGCTAGGGCACACTTTGTTTTCCCTGAAAATGCYGAATAAAGCTTTCTTTTCAATGTGTTTAGGTGCCTAAAAGATGTAGTTGGCTGCATTTGAAAACTCTAAACTAAAAAAGAAAACTCTGAAAACTAAAATTTGAGGATTTTAGTGACTTAGAAGTGTAACTTGCACTGAATTAAGTCCAAATTAGACCTAATATTTTTGAAAATTCCAATAAAGGCACTCTTAAACACTTTTAAGAAACAGTTTAACATATTATTATATTATAATCTGCCTTTTTCATTTATTGTAAGAGTTATTAACTTCATGTGACAGSCTCTAAGTCTTTAAGAGGCTTTAAAAAAAATTACAGATAGCATTAGTTAAGAATTACTAAAAAGAAGTAAACAACCTGTTGAGTCTATTGAGGCAAAATCAGCATCCTGAATTTTATATTCTTGCTTAAAACTCGGAAGTGACTCATCAGACTGTAAACTCATTTTTCAAAACAGTACTGAGTTTGGAGTTCCCACACACTTTTATACAGTTGAAAAATGTTGATAGACACTCAAACTCCTCTTCCATCAAAACAGCAGCTGGGATTTTAATATAGGAAGAGGATACATGTGTGCCCTCTCACTAGCACACCTGAGCATGTTTATGACATGAGGTTATTCTCAGTTATGTCAAGTTTGTTGGTAGCATCATCATTATTAAAACAACCTGTTCTTTCTCAGGTTTCCAGTTCTAAGCTTACTGTKGTGCTAAGGTTCATATTGATGCATTAGTCCAAATTAACAAATAAATTTGGAAATACAACTTTTGACAGAATATTTCTCAGGGCAGATTGGTTAAACTCTACAGCCATGAAATGGAATGATCTCATGCTCACTAGCTGGGTTGGAAATAGTGCAACCACTTGTCTGGAGCACAATTTGGTTAGAGAACTATAATTAATTACATAAGACATTTGGAATAAGATTCACCAACAACTTCAATGATATTAATGCAATCTTTACGAGAAACTAGTGTAAAACAATTGTAGACTATTGCAACAGCAGCATTGGCAGATCCTTTCTTGTGAAGAAACAACTGAAATTTTTCTGTAAGTACCCCCTTGTAATACACTCCATGACAGGAAAAGCAATAAAGCTGAATAAAAAGAATAACACTATTGACAACAATTAAAAATAAATTGTACTGATGAATAAGGAAAAGTAGATTCTAAATCTTAGGCTATAAAGAATTAGACAGCAAACTAGTCTGCAAGAGGAGGATGTCTGGAATTGATATCAAYTTAAATTTGCATCTGGATCCATAAACATTCTGAGACAAAAACATTGCTGTTAGCAGCATAAAGACCAGGTAAATCTCTACATATCTGGTAGAGGTACATAGGCAATGGGAAAGAAAGAAGTAATATTGATCACCTCTCCAAGCTAATTTTAGTAATTTTCAGGAGGTTTTTTTATGATATCTGTAGAAGATACTGTGTAAAACTGCATTTAGTGTTGACTATACATACACACACACACACACACACAGAAAAGAAATATTGCAAAGCCCAATTCTGACTTTTATCATTTTGAAAGCAAATCAGACATTTATCAGAAAGAAAGCCTTCACCTGAGGGCAGGTTCCCAGGAGGGCAGGTTTGTGCTGTCAGGAGCAGCAAGAGCAGGTGCAGCTGGAGCTGTGACAAGGTGGCAGGCAGGGCAGCGACCTCACCAAGGGCACGGTCTCACAGTGCCCAAACAAACATGTAGAGCAGGGACAGTGACAGCAAAACACAGTCAACCAAAAGTCCAGGTTTCCAGACAAGTCTGCAGAGATGAGTAGGTCGGTGAAGCTGAAGTCAAGTCACTGGGTCAGGATCAGGAAGGGTCATACCAGGCACAGGCACACTCCCAGTGCCCCTCTGGCAAGGGCCCAAGTTTGAACACAGCTCCCAGCTGAAATAGAAGAGGTCACCAAGGGGGCTCCATCACAGTGCTTTCTCCAGGACAGCCYCATCCCAGGCTACCTGAGATATGGGAATCAGAGCCAGCCTTGGGTACAGGCAGCTGAGCCCCCAGGGACTGGGGAGATGGACTGCTTCATCTACTCCCCAGCACCTCTTCCATAAACCCAGGAGAGTCCAGGCACCTCCATGTCAGGAAACATTTTGCCACCAAAGAGGCTGGTTTTAGGAACTAATTTTGATGTCTAGAATAAGGACACAGCTGTGGTTCTGGCTTCTTTTGATTTGAATTTTTTTTTTTTTTTTTTTTTTTTTTTTTTTTTTTTTTTTCGGTAGGAATAGAAAAGAAGGAATTGCAGTTTTAGAGTCTCAGAGCAGAAGATGAACTTTCCTAACAAGTTCCTTTAGTCTAGGCACAGGAGGTAACAGTGTGTCTACATGATGTAACTATGCCATCACCCACTGAGTTTGCATTTTATCAACGTGTTTTTTCCAGAATGACAAATGGAACTGGCTTGTACACAGCTTGGCACAAGGTTATCAGGAGACTGCAGGGTAACACGTGCRAACAAAATTTCTCTCAATATCTCAGTAATATTTTTCAATCCTTGCACTACAGATAACTATGTGACAAATTCGTGATGATTTTGTATCACAACAGCTCAACTAACAGTTACAACTCAAAACAGATTGAACAGGGTAGGAGTTAATACTTCCMATACTGGCTTTTCCATTTCCTTTGCAGTGTTTTTATCAGCCCCTAAGATRGTGGTTTAACACCCTGGAGTGGTGTTAGGTGAATAAGGTGGTGTCTTCTGGCTACAGCAGTCAGATCTCACAGAACCTGACAGCTGCTAAGGGAGTACATTTTCTTGACTTGAGCAGGAAACTCAACACAATTATCCAGGATATAAAATTTATGTTTGACTGTTGTCAAGCAGCTTCTCATCTGCAACAGAGGTTTGCGCTCCCAATTCTCTAGGGGTGTGCAGCAATGGATTAGGTGGATATAAATCATCGCACGGCCTAAAGGCAAGTGAGGCTGGCAGCAGGAACCCACACATTAGCTAATTGCCAATTTGTCAGACAGCAGTAACCCCGTGATGTGCGGCTTGGCATACGAAGCAGATTTAACGAGCTCGGACGACAATGTTACGGGAAGATCCAGAGCAGGGCAGGGCAGGACATCCATCACATCCTCCGTGAAGCAATTCTTTTGGCAGAGCCCCGTGCGAGCCCCGGTGCCGGGGCACGCCGAGGTCAGGATACGCCGGGGCTGGAACACACCGGGGCTGGAAGCGCGGGGCCGGGATGGGTCGGGGCCGGGATGGGTCGGGGTCGGGGTCGGGATGGATCGGGGTCGGGATGGGTCGGGGCCGGGATGGGTCGGGGCTGGGCCCAGGGCCGGGATGCTCGGAGCGCCTCCGGCCGGGACACGCGGACACTCCCGTCGCCAGGCAACCGCCTCACGCCCTGCCCGAGCCCTTCCTACCCTCACCCGCGGTCGGCCGCGCGCTCCCATTGGCTGGTTCCGCGCGGCGCTCGGCTCCCATTGGGCATCCGCCGCCTCTGCCGCGTCCCCATTGGCGCAGCGCTCTCTGCCCACGCTGCGTCACTTTCTCACGCCATTCCCCCCGCCCGCTCCGCCCGCAGAGCGCCGGGCGGGGGGCGGGGCCTGGGGCGGCCGAGGCTGTGATTGGCGRGCAGCGCTGCCGCTCAGGGCGCGCGCCGGGCGGCGGGCGGTGCAGCTGCTTAAAGGGGCCGCACGCCCGCCGGGGGCCGGTGCTGTCCTGAGTGCGTGCGGAGCCACACCGGGAGCGACAACGGGAGCGACATCGCGAACGACACCAGGAGCCATCACCTCCGACGGGTGAGTGCGGCTCGGGGCGCGGATGACCTCGGGCCGGGAGTGAAGGGCTGCGGAGCCGTGTGGGGGAAGAACGCGAGGGGCGGTGGGGCTGTGAGGGGGAGCCGCACGCAGGGTCGGCATAGCTAGGAGCGGTGTTTGCAGTGGATGCGAGCGCGTTTGGAGGAACGCCCGTAACGCGGCAGAGAGAAAGTTTAAAAAAAAAAAAAAAAAA
>NW_026623273.1:3289941-3330207 GCF_030028575.1 Malurus melanocephalus | reverse complement strand
AGGAAAAAAAGGATAAAAAATACCCCCAAAAGGCGTGTTAGGATGTCTTAACTTAGGTATCACCCCACCACCCCTGGCTGGTGTCCGGAACATCCCGGCCCGTGGGGCGGCGCAGCGGGCGACGGTCACTGCCCGGGCAACGGAGTGCCTCCCCAAAGAACCGCATCCCGGGATGGGGGTCCCGGCCGCTGCCCCCCGTCCTGTCCCGGAGGAGGCCCCCGGCTCCGTGAGGTGCGGTGTGCGGCTGCTGCGGGGCTCCGCCGGGCTCTGCCCCCGCCTCTGAGGCCACCGAGAAGCCCTCGGTGTGTCCTTTAATTGCCTCTCACTGTCGCGATAGCGTCGCCCTCCCAAGCCGGGAAAGGCGGAGCGAGGGTGTTCCCCTGCCCACGCCACCTCCCGTCGCGCAGGCAGAGGCAGCCGGGTGCTGTCCCGAGGGATGCCGCCCTTATTTCCTGGTGGCGTTTGCCGCAGGGGTGTGGGCATCCCGGCGCCCACCCGTGCTGTGACGGAGCCCCGTGCTCCGATGTGCCGCCATCCTGGCGGGTGGGGCCGCAAGGCTCCGTCCAAGGTTCTGTCCCGCGGTCGGGGGCTCTGCGCAGTTTTCCGTGTCCGGTGTCCTCAGGTGAGCGAGCGTCCCGCGGGGATGCCCGGAGTGGCCCATCCCGGAGCCCGGAGAGGAGCGTCCCGCGGGGATGTGGCCGCGGTCCGRGCGGACACTGCGACCTCTGGTGGCGGCACGGGGCTCGTGCGCGCGAGTGTCACCTGCGGGCCCGTGCGGGGACAAGTCGGTGATGTCACAGCCGGGGCTGCCACGGGCACAGCCCGTCCCACTGGCCCTCTTGAGCCAAAGGCATCGCTTTTAGCAAACGAGGCCGGGACTTACTTTCTACCTTTGAGTAAGTGTTCCATTAGAATAAAAAATTTAGGCAGGAAATAACAAGAGTCAAATTATTGGCATAATATGCTCAAATATCCAAGAAAGACAATGAATACCACCAGTTGTTATGAGAGAATGTGTTTCTGGTAATACTAGCAGAAAGAAACAGCTTGTCTTATGCTGCGTGTTCATTCCCAGCAGAACCATAAGGAGACACAAAACAAAGCAGGTTTCTCATTTCTATAAATCAAAGCATTTGGAGTTCTTTGGTTTGTTTTTTTGAAGAAATCATACTTCTGAGAAAGTTTTCATTTTCAGTAAAAACTCAGTGATAGGATGTTGTTTGTGGTTTGACCAGGAGACAAAAGACTGTCTATTTTACACCAAGTAAACAACTTTTTTTTTTTGCTGTAATGACTGACTGACTCAAGATGTCATACATTCCATTTCCTTCAGTGGTCAGAGAATGCTTACAAAGCAGTGCTTCTCATGGCAGTGCAGACTGCCACCCTGTTAGGTGTGACTGGTGAGTTTGGTATTTAGTGTGCCTGGGAACACAACAGAAACACACTCCCTTTACTTGTGTTCTGCATAAAGTTTTCTGATGAGAGTCCTGCAGGAAGTAGTATCACTTGAATAGTGATGCCAGAGTTCTCTTAAGGAGCAAGCACAGAACACGCCGGTTTTCCTCAGCTCTCACCAACAGCAATTCATTTTAGSATACTGATTTTTCTCAGTAATTCACTGCCTGGCTAAAAGCCACTGTTCTTCCATGGCCATTACACATCAAKTCTATTACATGCTGCATGCAGGCTTCAGAGAGACCTTGCTGCACCCTTTCAGTAYGTAGAGGGAGCTTATTAAAAATTGAGGGAGAGGGCCTTCTTGCAAGAGCACGTAGTGACAAGATAAGAGGAAATGGTTTCAAACTGAAAGCAAGTAGATTTATATTAGGTATGAGTAAGAAATTTCTTACTGTGAGGATGGTGACGCARTGGCACAGGTTGCCCAGAGATGCTGGGGATGCCCCATCCCTGTAGGTGTTTAAAGCCAGGCTGGATACATTGAGCAATCTGGTCTAGTAGAAGGTATCCCTGCCCATGGCAGGGGAGTTGGAACGAGACTGTCTATAGGGACCCTTCCAACCCAAACCATTCAATTATTTTTGTATAAACCTTAAATAAAATTAGGCCTCTTGAGATTCTCTGCAGCCTCCAACTTTCAGCTTTCTGGCCCTTGGAGCAGGAGTGAGCTCTGCTCTCGGTAACTCAGCTCACCCTCACTGTTGCRCTCAGACACAGATGATCTGGTATTTTCTTTTTCAAAGAAATGAGGTGTTTTGTGCCAGAAAGAGAGCTGGACCCCCAAAGCCCCGTTCCCAGCTGGTATCTTGGGATCTCTCTGTGGGTATGTGTCTACACTTATATGGGAGCCAAAAAGCATTCTCTTTCCCTTTAGTGCCTGTACAGCTTTGGGATTAAACACAGCTCTTGGAGCCAAGTTTTGGACCCCAGCACTGCTCCCAAGCCGTGTGTGTGACTTGTTCACGGTGCTGCGGAGAGGGGACATGTCCTTGCTTCCCGCAGTTCCTGGGGGCTCTCTGGACCAGCACATTCGCTCCCCTGGCTGTGGCTTTAACAAATCAGTAATGGCCACTCCACTAACAGCAGCAGCCTGTTGCTGTGCCATAACAAATCCATAATCCTGCCCGACAACTTCCAGGAGGCGGCAATAATGACGGTTTTGCTCATCCAGCAGTTTGTGGGTTGTTTGTTTTGGTTTTTTTTTAAAATCCGTATCCTTTAAAGCAAGATACGGAAATATGGCACCACTCCACTGTGCAAACAGATGTGAGGTGCGGAGGGATCGTCCAAGATCAAAAACAAACAAAACCAAAACTACACAGGAAGCCTCCCAAAACCCGGGATTTTGGGTGCTGGAGAATCCAGTTTTATTTCCTGGCGGGGTTTTTACCTGGTGCGAGGCGCYGAAGCCAAAGGCGCTGTCCCCGCCCTGCCCGTCCCTCCCCTCCCCGCGCTGGGCGGGCGTGGCGGCTCGTGGCGCAGGCGCAGTGCCCGCGGCGCGCATGCGCAGCCGGCAGGAGCCGGCCATGGGATTCCGCAGCGTGTAAGAGCCGGGAGCCGCGGCGGCTGAGGGGCAGAGGTGGGACAGCGGGATGGCGCCCGGGCTCCTCGCTGTGCTGGGCATGTCCTGCGGGTGGGCCGCGCTGGGACCCCTTTGCGTCCATTCCCGCGGCTTCTACMCGGCTTCCGAGCGGGTTATGCTTAACCTTGAGGTGTGTGGGGGGACGGCAGCAGGGGATACCAAACAAGGCGAAATGGGTTGTTTTGCTTAAAACCGCGYAGTGCGCTGTGGGGCCGTTCTTCGTCCCTCTATGCAGCTGGTCCTGGCTTCTGGAAGAAGCCGGGTGAGGTCAGTGCGGCGATGGTTGGAGCTGGGCACGGAAGGGAGTGCCCTCTAAGGATCTAAGCCAAGGAGGATGATGCCGGGCCGTGTAATTGAGGTAGGGTTTAAGTAATAGGGTGTAGTATGTCCTTGGGGTGGTAAATGCTCAGGCGCGGTGACAGGAAGGTTTTTGGGTTAGAATAAGGAAACTCGGCCTATCAGGGAGAGCACTGTTCATGTCAGCCCGTGAAATCGTTCTCTAGGCTTGGTGTTAGGAGCTCAGTGTTCTGGAATGTGTAAATAGAGTACGTCTAAAGCTAACAAATCAAAAAAACCCAACCAAAAAAACGCCAAAATGAACACTAACACCCCTCCCCCTAAAAAAAACCAAAACCCAAACTCCACACAGAATTAATACTSCCTTGTTGCAAGTATAAATGAAAGAAAGTGATCTATGTCATTTTGTTTAAAAAGAAAAATGGTTTAGAGGAGTCCTGGTGGTGTTAAGATGGTGATTCCTTAGAGCTTTCAACTAGCAGCGCTAATAAAAACGTGCAATGTTTCTAGTTTGGTTATATGTAAAACTGAGACATAAGCAGTAGTAAGAACAACAATTTCTCAAACACTTAATACTTGGTAAGTGTGTGTTTTGCTTTAGCGAGATAGCTTGGGCTTAACCTACATCTGTTCATCTGCAGGGCATATTTTCACTTAATAAAAAAAATTCTTATAAAAAAAAAAATCTTATGAAACTCTAATGATGTTTACAGTATGCTTGGACCGAAGCTTCACCAGAGGCAAAGATTTGCATTCTGCAAATGACCTCATAGAGTACATACAGCACAACTTTTCCTATAGACTTACAGAAACAAAGTGAGTGCCCTCTAAGAGAATGTGAATAAATCTTGTGGTTTTCTTGTTTTTTCTTAAAGATCTACCACAATGCCTGGGTCTCTTCCAGTGAATGCTGAATCCTGTTGGCCCAAAGATGTGGGAATTGTGGCACTGGAAATATATTTTCCCTCCCAGTATGTTGACCAGACAGAGCTGGAGAAGTATGATGGCGTGGATGCTGGGAAGTACACCATTGGGCTAGGCCAGGCAAGGATGGGGTTCTGCTCTGACCGGGAGGATATCAATTCCCTCTGCTTGACTGTGGTTCAGAAGCTCATGGAGAGGAACAACCTTTCCTATGATTGTATCGGGAGATTAGAAGTTGGAACGGAGACCATAATTGATAAATCCAAATCTGTGAAGACTGTCCTGATGCAGCTTTTTGAAGAGTCTGGTAATACAGATGTAGAAGGAATTGACACTACCAATGCATGCTATGGAGGCACTGCTGCTCTTTTTAATGCTATTAACTGGATTGAGTCCAGTTCCTGGGATGGTAAGTCAAAACTGTTTTCTTGAAAAGTTACATCATCCTTACATCAGTCTGCCTTACAATGATAATGTTCATGTTTAACCATATGAAACCCAGAGGGTAAACTGTTTTTCTCTTCTGAAGTATTTTTCTTAAATACCTTGGGCATTTCCCATTAGTTCAGTGTGAAGAATAATTACATCGTTGCTAATGTAGAGGTCTTCTGTCAATTCTGGTGTTTGCCAGTTGAAATGTGAAGGAAAAGTCAGGATTGTTGAGCCCTTTAATTTCAGTGTCATCTCAATAACCAAAGTTGAAACATTGTGATGGATGTTAAGATGTGCCAGACTTGTGGCTCCTTCTCACTGTTTTTTCTGTGTGTTTTTCCCAGGACGCTATGCCCTCGTGGTGGCTGGAGACATTGCTGTGTATGCCTCTGGAAATGCCAGGCCCACAGGGGGAGCTGGTGCTGTTGCAATGCTSGTTGGCCCAAATGCACCACTGATTTTTGAGAGAGGTTAGTCCTGTGGGRGAACATAAACTGTTCAAGTCAGATAACTGCATTTGTTCTGAAGCCACTTTCCTGGTTTTTGTACCTTGCTGGAGTGGTGGATTAACTCCCACTAATGTCAGAAATTGATCTTTGTCTCCTCTGGCTTTGGGCTAGTTCAGCCAAGACCTGTTACAGGACACAACAGGTAATAACTAGAGATGCTCCTATATATTAATTTTCTTGATGATTCCCCAGTAAAATTGATAGAGTGTACTAGAGCTGAATAACACAACATTCTACTTCCAGGACAGTATGATGACAATTCTTTCTTGCTTGTGTTTGTCATGCAGTGTCCTACTGTACTTTACTGGCAATTGAAAACTGTGTGAAGCCTTCCTTTAAGAGGCCTGAAATGCTATGAAAAACTGCTTGACTGGGGCCAAAACTGCTTGTTTCCCCATGTATGCCAACTGATGCATGCCAGTTGACTTGAAGCAGCTGAATAAAGTAATTTTTAACTTTTCTGTTTATTTCTGTCCACCAGGGTTGCGTGGAACCCACATGCAGCATGCATATGACTTCTATAAACCAGACATGGTCTCTGAATACCCTGTAGTGGATGGCAAGCTCTCCATACAGTGCTACCTCAGTGCATTAGACCGCTGCTACACTGTCTATCGCAACAAAATCCACGCCCAGTGGCAGAAGGGTAAGTAGCCTCTCCTGATGGTACTGCAAGACTGACAAATGCTGGAGTGTGTTACTACACAGACAGTGTATCTTCAAGTTTTAGTATCTAATCTAATGACTAGTCTATGGGTCGCTTCATGTTTGCATGTTCTGAAGCAACTGAAATATTTGCCCTCTCATGTACAAATAATTTATTTCTGTTCTGGCACGGCTAAGTTCCTGACAGTCTGTCAGCAGTAGTGTCTGCAGGCATTTGTTGGTGTAACATATAACACCTTGGTTAAAAGCATGCTATTACCCACCTCCATCCAGGGTATTAAGAAATTTAGGTTAATCTTTGAATGTTATAATCATACTGATTGTTTTTTTAACCCAGTATGTTTAGTAATTGCTTCAATTACATTAAGAGGCAGAGGTGGGAAGAGAAGCAAATTAAATAGATTATTMTGTCAAAATACTGGATAGGAATACAGAGATTCTGTTAAACACAGCTTTTTTTTTAGAATAAGAGCAAACATTTTTAGCTGATGCAAAAGGTAGTTAAAAAAAGACTTAAATGAAGCAGTGGAGTGTTTTAAGTGCACTTGACAGCAGTACTTAGTGTTACTTGTATGTTTGTGTCTCCTCTATGCCAACATGTTACCATGATTGGTGTCCTGCCAGCTCTCTGCTTTATTTCCATAACCGAAGTAAGTACTAAACATAGGTTGTAACACAACACTTCTGCCACTTCCAGAGGGGACAGACAGACGTTTCACCTTGAATGACTTTGGATTCATGATCTTCCATTCTCCCTACTGTAAACTGGTACAGAAATCTGTGGCTAGACTCTTGCTGAATGACTTTCTCAGTGACCAGAACCCAGAAACAGCAAATGGTGTTTTCAGTGGTCTGGAAGCTTTCAGGTGAGAATGGCTGCTGTCTTCCTTATTCACCTAAACCTAATCTGTTACACATCCCAGGTGGTTTTTGCTTTCTGCTATTTTAGTCACTGCTTTTGAACTTCCTTTCTTTTTTCTTCTCTTTTGAATAGGGATATAAAACTTGAAGATACATACTTTGACAGAGATGTGGAAAAAGCTTTTATGAAAGCCAGTGCAGAGCTCTTCAATCAGAAAACCAAAGCTTCATTACTTGTATCCAATCAGAATGGAAATATGTATACCCCTTCAGTGTACGGTTGCCTTGCCTCTCTTCTGGCCCAGTAAGCATGAAATTGAAAAAAAGCTGTTTATTTATAAGGTCATAAAAGGTTTTCATTTCAGAAAGTCATTTTTAAAAGCATTGTTTAGCAAACCTTTTCCTATGACAATGCCTTAAGGAGAAAAACTAAAGTTAAAAGACTATTCTGCACACTTATTCAGTTCAAGTGACAAGCAGGTTGAAAATGTCTATGTCAGAAGCTGACCCAAAACAGCTGCTTCCAGTGTTCCAAAGTAGAATCTTACTTGYAAGGTGGCGTCTCTTCTGAGCRCCAGTTTTCCCCCATCCCTTCCCCTAGAAGCACTCCTGAAGTGGAAAAGAAAATCAGGATGTCTGCTCTGTCTTACTACAATAAACAAAGCCAAATTAAATTAGCATTTAATTAATGTGATATTTTTTCAATTACGGTCATTTGCAAAATCCCATTATGTTTATATTAAACCACTCCTCCTGTTTTCTTTTTTGTTGCTTTTTTTTTTTGTCCATTTTTCTTTATTCTGATATTCCATTCCAATATTTTTTATTCATTTTATACTTTAGAACTGCTTAAGAATGAAATCTGGCTGCCTTCATCATATTCTGGACATTTCTTAGGCRTGTTTTTCTCTAGGCAGCTTTGGAACTCGTAACAGCAGTATTTGAATTTGTGTTTTTAAAAGTCAGTGTTTATGCACATAGCATTCTAAATGTGTATTAGAGACAAAATAATTTGCTGACTGCTTTTCCTAAGCTAGCTGCAGTTTCTAGTTATTTAAAACAGTCACTTTGGCTTAATTCTGGTTTTAAAAAGCTGTTGTATGATTTGCAGGTACTCCCCAGAGCAGCTTGCAGGACAGAGAATCAGCGTGTTCTCATATGGCTCTGGTTTTGCTGCTACCCTGTATTCTATCAGGGTCACACAGGATGCCACTCCTGGTGAGTGACAGGAGGTGATGTTGCCTTGCACAGCTGGCTCTCGGTTCCTTGTTACACAACCCACTAGCATAAGTAAACCTGCAGGGCAGTGCCTAATGACAGCAGTGCCACACTGAGAATGTCCAGCTCCAAGGAGTGTTTAAATGTCTCCTTGAACAAGTAAATAATATTCTTCAAACTCTGTTAAATGCTTTGAGTTGGTAATTGGGAATATTTTTAAATKACTAATACTTGGGATTCTATTAAAGGTACTTTGAATGGGTTGAAATGTTCACATGCTAGTGAGCATTTCTGAGTACTGGCTCTAACTTACATGATGGTTCCCTATTGCAGGTTCTGCACTGGACAAAATAACTGCCAGCCTTTCTGATCTCAAAACAAGACTTGACTCAAGAAAGTGTATTGCACCTGATGTCTTTGCTGAAAACATGAAACTCAGACAGGAAACGCATCATTTGGGTAAGAACTTAATAAATATAAAGCATTTTGCTCTAGGACTAGGAATGATTATCTCTAATCCACCTGACTTAAAATGATCAGGGTGTAGAATAAAGGAAAATGTCCAACCTTTTCTGCTTCTGAGTAACTTTTGTTCATATGGCCCAATAAGAAGTAGAAATGCTGGTTTGGTTTTTTATGTCTTAGTGCATCCAGTCTGCAAAGGCCTATGTTGGTTAAAACTTTTTCCAGGAAATAACTAACAGTGTGTTACTACTCCCTTTTTTACAGCCAATTATATTCCACAGTGTTCAGTTGAGGATCTCTTTGAAGGAACATGGTACCTTGTGCGTGTGGATGAAAAGCACAGGAGAACTTATGCCCGGCGCCCACTCATGACTGATGGACCTCTGGAAGCAAGAGTTGGAGTTGTCCACCCAGGCATTGTTCATGAGGTGAACACTCGGCACTCTTTTAAAGTTTGATGTAAATGGTGAACCATTTACATGTTTGTCTTAGCATGTGCATGTATGTTAAGAGGAAGTGGTTTTACGAGTTACATTCAATACTTTGTTAACATGTGTAACATACAAGCCAGAAGTAAAAAGTTGAACATGTGATTTTAAAAACTACATTTCATCATAAAAAGAACGAAACTGCACAAGAATGAAAGAAGAACAAACTGGCTATTCTCTCTCACACAATCTATTTGCATGAAGCATGACCAATTTGATTGACTTAAGGCCAAGCCGTCCAGTATAGCATGAATGTTGTTTGAGAGTTGGACTAGCCATGAATTATGAATGTCTGTGAACTAGAAAACTGTATTTAATGTTTTTTTTCCCTTCTTCTTAGCACATCCCAAGCCCTGCTAAGAAAGTGCCAAGAATCCCTGCAACAACAGAATCTGAAGGCGTTACTGTCGCCATTTCCAATGGGGAGCATTAAGATACCTCTGTGAGGTGGGGAAAGAAACGAGGTGTGAGGGCAGGGTGAGAGAGAGAGAAAAAGGATTGCAGTAACACTGATGTTTCAGTGTACAGTACTACTTAACTGGAGCATGAAAAATCTGTTTAAGCTCCTCAGAAAAATCATAATATGGTTTGCTGATTTTATAGTATTTTCAGAACACCAAAATCAGGAGTATATTGGAGATAGAGGGACTTGCCAGGTGCTGTGGGGATTCCTTAACATGTCTGAACTTTTTTAATTGCTGAGAAGTAGCTGTAGTCTATTACAAGGTCTTCATACACAAAAAAAAAAGGAATCTTCTGCCTGCGCTTCCATGTAAAATGACTTGAAACTTACACTGTTAACTTCTACTAGTACTCAAGTGTGTGCAAAATAGTCCTAGCTTTTAATGTGAGGGTTCTGAGTGCCTTGACAATAAGCAGTCGACCTTCTGAATACTGCAATTCTCTTTCACTTTATCACCTTCCTTTTCGTCTCCCAGTCTGCCTCCCATCACCCCATTGCTTTGGGAGAGGCATAGAACCAAGAACATCCATTGCTGGAATAGAATCTCTCTTCCTTGTCAAAGTGACTGGATCAAGAATGGCTAGGCTGACAAGTGGTTTTCTTAGAAACTCTGTGATCCACTGTGTTAGTTGCTATGTAATTCCTCCTAACATCTTATTTGTTTTATACCTGTATTGTAAGTTACAGGAGCCGGGGAAGAAAGATGAAGGAAGGTAGTGAATATTTTCTTCTAGAACAGTGGGATCATTGATTTGCCACCATGATGGGTTGTTTAGTAGAAGTATCCAAGACAGCAGAATTTTCAAATAAAACGTGCTGATATTGTGGCACTCTTTTAATTGGCAGACGGAGGAAGAGAGTGATCTTCATCACTTTGTCCGGAACTCTGGCCTATTTTTTGCCTATAAATAATACATTTCCAAAAGACTTTTCCTGGCTTTGAATCTGGCTTTGTACTTTGAAGTCCTTCTCACTTGGTAATACTGTAGGAGTGGAGTCTTTTATTTCTTTTCCCCCTCCCGCAACATGCAAGCTAAAGCTATCCATTTTGCAAGTAGTAGATAGATATACAGTGGTTATGGGGAGTCCATTCTGGTAGATTTTTAAAGCCCAGATTGGAAATGAACTATGATATGAGCCTTTTAAGCTTGTAATATATATATATATACACACATACATATATATATATATATTTAAGTTGAGCTAATGTACAGATTGAAGTTTCATTGAATTTATTTCTGCGCTAATTCTACAAAGCTACATTATCTAATATAAAGTAGCAAAAATGATTTCTCTGTTAATTACAATTTTTTGTGTGTGTAATGAAGTGTTTGTATTATCTGTCACTCACTAGGATTTGATAACTTGCTGTATTTGTACAGTCAAGCCTTGGTAAAATAGTTGTTTATTATAAATTGATGATTACTAATCTGTTTGTTCTGCTGAAAATGATGGAGCAATGCATGATGGTAGTGTTTGCAAGTATTTTGGTTTAGGTTGCCCTCATGAAACTTAACCTTGGCACCTGTAAAACAAACTGTCATGGAACAAAGTCCATTGCTGGCAGTGGACAAGCCAAGAAGCGAGCTACTGGCACAGACTTCACAGGTCTGTGAGGCTGACCCTTTATTAAAATAAAGTTTGAGATATATGAAACCTGTTGGAGTAGTGCTGACTTGTTGTTGGGTTGGGTTTTTAGAATGGATTTCATTTTCTTTGACAGGAAAGAAARAGGAAACTGTCTCTGTTAAACCCAAAGTTGTGGGTAACACAAGCTGTGTGGACGTTCTGCATCTTTCTTCTTCRTGTCATTCTGTTATCACAGTGGAAAGAGTTGCTTAGGCTGTATGAAACAATTTGATCAGGGCCATTTTCCAAGATAACTTAAAATGTTTTTTATAGAAACTTCATAGTGGAAGAATTAATACCCACTTTACGGAATGGAGTTAATTACTGCTTTATAAAAGTGGTATTGTTTTATTCCTCTCAGAAAATCTGTGACAGTGGCTTAGTTCTTGTTTTGTACATACCACAGCCTCACTGAGTCCTGTTTTCCATGGGTGGCTTTTCAGAGTCATTCTGTTGGTCATATCTATGAATTACTCCTAAAGTTAACTGATTGTCTCATCAGTGTTATAACATGACATAGTTATAGTTATAGTCATGTTATAGTGATGAGTTAAAGCATCCTGCCTGTAAATGTGAAAGCACCATCTGTGTCTGTGGACACCTTGTACTGGGGATCTTAACTAAACTCATAGGTTCTACCTCTTTGCTTAGCGTGTCAGCTGTCCCTGTTCAGAGAACAGCTACCACACTTGTCCTTTGCACTGGAATTGATGCTGTTGAAGATGTAAGTATAGAATAAGCACTTACAACTGAAAATTGGAGCATCTGCATTTTGGTGATGCTCAGAACAACTGGAGTTGTCTGACTGTCCAGTTTTTAACTTGCAGTGGTCAAGTGTCAAAATCAGCTTTGTGCCAGCTTTGGTTGCCAAACCAGGATGGCAGGAGTGAGCATAAGCCTGTACCGCTCAGGATATACGCAGATTTTGCTACTATTTGCATTCAGCTACTGATAATACAGGCTAAAGCARGAACTCAAGAACTACATAGGTTTTGGAGTATGCTTTAATCTTTATTGTGCAGCTGGTGTCCAAGCAGTTCCAGACTGGCAGAATCATGCAAGTAGTGGAAGGCAACAGAAGGGTAATTGATGATAGCCCAACCAGTCAGGCATCCACACGTGCAGAGTTAAAGTTCTGAATCCTAATTTGTCTTTTGGAATCATGACAAGTTGGGAACTGCAGCCAACAACAGCTTTGCTGTTTCTTGAAAGAAAATAAAATTATTTTTTTTTAATTAACTTGTCTAATTTGATGAAGTTTAAAAGAAGAATTTGAAGTTGTTTAGATTATGGTCTAGTCTTTGGTTAAATATAATCCTCTGCAAAAAGTGTCCCGGTTTGCAGTGCTAAAGTTGTGTTAGGTTTAGGTACAGCTTTTCAGAAGTTACCTGTTACATGCCTGTATGAATATCTCCCAAACCAGTTAAGTGCAGTAGCATGGTGTTTATTAAAGATCCCCTTCACTTATGCTTCTTTCAGATAGTGAGTTCTTACACTTCTCCAGGTGTCTGGAGAAATGGTCAAAAAATGCACAAGAGCTCTGTATTTAAGCACTTCACTGTCACTTGAGAAATGCAAAGAAAATGAGGCATTTTTGGTTTATTCAGAAATAACAAAAAAAAAAAAAAAAAAAAAAAAAAAAAAAAAAAAAAAAAAAACCAAAAAAAAAAAAAAATAAAAAAAAAAAAGAAAAAAAAAAAAAAAAAAAAAAAAGTAACACTAGAACTTAAGTAAATAATCCCCTTTTGTCAAATGTGCTGAGCATAAAGCTTGCGGTGCAATTTTATAAAATAGAACATAGCTTGGAAGTGTGCTTAATCCCATTGTAAGAATTGATTCCATTCCTTGAGTCATCTTCTTTGGGATCTGGATGGGACATGATAGGAACAGATTCAAGTGCTCTTTTCTTCTGTACTCTGTGCAACACAATTCTGTAGACCCCTGTTATTGAGCTGCGTGCATCTCTTCCCCTGTTGTTTTGGATGTGCTGTTCTGTAATTCCCAGATCCTCCAGAATATTTTTCACTTCCATTTCTTCTTCTTTCAGTGTACTGATGTCTGATAAATACTTTGGATCCAGTTTAAATGTCTGTAAAGGTTTGGGGAATTGTATTCCTTGCATCCATTCACTGTTCATAATCAGTTTGACAGAGTATCGCTTGGTTGGTACTGGCTGAAGTACTCCTTTTATCAATTTCTGGCAATTTTCTGAGAGGCAGGGAGGCAAAGTGTATGTCCCTTCAAGAATGCACTTTTTCAGTTTGCCTACTGTATCTGCCCTAAATGGCATGCTACCTGTCATCATGAAGTATAAGAGGATTCCCAGTGCCCAGATGTCCACGTAGATGCCAATATAGTTTTCATCCCGGAAGAGTTCAGGCGCAGCGTAAGGAGGAGAGCCACAGAAAGTTTTTAAAGTTTCATCTCTTTTACTGATTGTGCTGAATCCAAAGTCTCCCACCTTAACACAGGTGTTACTGGTGTAGAAGACATTTTCCGCTTTCAGGTCCCGGTGAATGATATTATTGTCATGCTGTGGAAGAAGAGGAAAAGTTGGTATTGATTTGTCCCTAGGAAAGTTCTCAATGGCTGCCCTTAATTGATTCATTACCCTGTGGGAAAAGGGGAGTTATCYTGGGCAAAGTCAGAAACCAGTATTGCAATGAATTAAACATTCATATTAAACAAATTAACTCAATTCTCTAATGATATCAAAACAATTGAGCAGGGAGAGARGAAGTAGAATGGGAGTTTTTAAGCATAGCAGTGTCATCTCGTTATTTTCATGAGTAAGGCAGCATGGCTAATCCTACAAGACTAGACACCTTCATGTGCAAAAWCTGTATTTTTTTAGGGCTCACAACACTTGTTTTTGCAGTTACTATATGTAACTTACARATGTAAACATTTAGTTGACCAATTTAACATAATCATAGATAAAGAAAGTTACTAGAATTACATTCTGTGATCAAATGTCCTGTGAGGAACTGGTGGTGGCAGGACAGGACTATGGAGGACCACAGACTCGTGCCTCATGTTGCCTAGGACAACTAGGTTTACTGTCGTCTAGTTTTAGAAATCTCAARTACATATTTCTACTTTTTTCCCTTGCAAATGTCAGTATTAGCTGAGGACTCAAACTGAATTTGCTCTGCTTAGTCATGACACACTGGTCTTGATTAGGTAAGAGTTAGCCTCATCTTTCAAATAACTAAAAGGAATGGGTAAGCACTCTCTGCCCTGTCCTTTGGAGTAAGGTGGGAGTACCTGGAGGCAATAATGAAACCCTTTGGCATCCTACTGCAACTGTCACTAGTAACAGCCAGGGAGCCTCTGTCCTTGTGGACTGGCAGCAGTGAGATGGGATTTTTTTTGTGTAGCCTGGATGTGATGGTTTAGTAAAAGTGAAATGTGCAGAAGTCTTTCTGTACAAGTGAAAAGTTGGCCAGCTCAATAGCCTGTAATTAATTTTAAGAAATAGATGTGGTGCAATTTTGAAATGTAAATTCAGTTCCTGTAGCTGCAGGATACGTGTCCTGTGGATCAGGTGTTGAAGCTAATCCACCACTTAAGGCACACAGGATAATTTCATCAAAATACATAAAATTTGCATGTAATGAAGTTTCTAGATGTCTGATCTGGGAGCATCATTGTTTCTGACTTGGCCAGAAACTTTACATGGCAGGATAACATATCCCCACGGGAGGGCACCCTGAGCAAACTTTAACCAATGCCACATCTCAAACTCGTGTAACAATTCTCCGTGGGTGAGGGTTTTTTTTGAGTTTTTTTTGTGGTTTGATTTTGGGTTTTTTTGTGGTTTTTTTGTTTGTTTGTTTTGTTTTGTTTTTGTTTTGTTTTGGGGTTTTTTTTTCCAAGGAGCTACCATTACTCTGCAAGGTTTAGATGAGATGTACCGAAGTAATTTAATTGCTCCTTTTCTTTTCTGCCTGGACAAAATGCTTTGGGAACTACACAAATAACATCATCCTAAGTGTAGATACTGAAGACTGGGCAACAAGTGACTCRCTGGGTGTTAACAGATTTGCATCAAAGCAAGGACCAGGAACTGACTGCCTTTAAGTGACAGATTCCTATGTATCCCAATAATAAGCAATCCAGATGTATGCAGTACTAAACAGCCTCTCCAGAAGTGGGAGAGGGACTGATCCTGTGTTTTTAAATAGAGTGAGTGAAGAAATAAAGCTTTGTTCACTTTGCCCACAGCACTTTAAAGCAGACAAAACACTTGCTGAAGGGATGATTCCACCCACCAGGTGTTCCCAGTTCAGTCTCTGAAAAGCTGTCAGAGGCAGCCTTACAGAGAGGCAGTGACTTGAGGTGGATGTGAAAGCTCTCAGATACCTGTAAAACAGCTCCTCTCCAGTTGTTTTGCTTTTCAGAAATGTGGGCATGAAATTTTTTGTAAMAGTAACCCTACTGTTGAAAGTCAAAAGATACATCCACAAAATGTGCTAGGAATAGTGAGGAGCAACATGCCTGTGTAAGAGCAACTTACCATGTGCTTCACAGCAGACACAATCTGGGAGAAGATTATTTTACACTCTGTTTCTAGCATCTTTCCTTCTGTACTGATTTTAGTGAAGAGCTCCCCGCCTCCTGCATACTCCATCACCAAGTGCAGTTTTGAGAGTGTCTCCACCACTTCATACAGCCTGATGATATTTGGGTGGTGCAACTTTTCCATGCTGGATATCTCACGAGATAGCAAACGCTGAGTCTTCCGGTCTAGCTTTGTCTTGTCCAAAATCTTAATTGCAACTTTCTCTGAGAAGAAAAACATTTTTTCCATGTTGTTAATGCAATAAATACAAATGATACTACTATTTATTTACAACAATGCTCGTAAAAGAGCAATAAAATTTCACSTCATTAGTATAAACTAAGCTGCGGGGGCCTACTAAACCCTGCAATCTTTCACACAACCCCTGCCCCTTTCTATCTACAACATACTACTCAGTGCTGAGGTAGCTGAAGGCTGGTAGAATATTGCAAGGGCTGATCAAATCATCTGCTGCCTTGGTGTGCTTCACCATGACAGGCTAATAAAACATGTCTGAAGGTACAGCATCTGCTTTTGGTATCCAGTGCTTTGGTATCCAGGTCAAAGAAGTCTTTGCTTTTGTTGTTAGCTTAGAGCTCCTGAGATGAGCCAGGTACTTRGAGACTAATGCAGGTGCTAAATTTGGTGCTTTGTTTCAGACCAGACAGACAAACTTAGGAATTTAGAGGCTTTGGCTATTTTATTCTGAGCAGTGAAGAAGAGTAAGTCGCAGGGATCCTGTAAGACAGCAAATCTAGCAGATGCTGTTCTGGTAATGCAAAGCTTCTGTTAAGTCCTGTGTTTTTCTGGAGCACATCTACAGTTGTGCCAAGGGCATAACAAAACACATACAATACATCTGCAGCTGCACCACATCATCAGAGTAGCTCAAAGCAATATGAATAGGTCAGTCACAACTGCCCTTATGTTTCTGTATTAGTCTGTAGGTTACAGCTTTTGTCTTTGCTCTTCTGAATAGAGCTGGTATTTGAAGGATTAGTCTGGTTAAAACGGGTTTACAGTGGCTTTGTATAACATGTCAGGACAGCAAAATTAAAATGGATCACAGCAATAAAAACAGCTATTTATTCCTCAGAATAAAGGATTTTTGGTTGTGTAGGGTTTTTCCCCCTTAAGACTGTCTTAATCAAACAAACACAAGATCCTCCTGCTGAAGTGCAGCCGATGCTTGAAGYGCATAGGATTTTTGTGGAAGGTGCTGAATTATCCCTTGATGTGCCTGTTTTCACGATCCTGTGCTGAATACAGGGCTGTTTTCCTGGCCACTGCTTCYCTCTGCACTTTCTGCACTTTCTAGGGAGCCCCTCAGGGCAGCAGGTACCTCCTGTGTGATGTGGAGGTGRGGTGAACCAGGAGGAAATGCAGCTATGACTGTGATGCTGGCAGCACTCTGACTGCTGACCTAGTGAAAGACCCTTATCATGTTCATAGCATATSAATCTCCTAAACCAAGAGGAAAGAGCAGTAGCTTGCAGTAAGTTATGTTTGCATAACAAAATGCTCACAATTCTTAAAATCTTAATAATGTAATTTCATAATTACATCTTGTTCCATAAAAGTTGGGAACATTTGGGCTTTAAAAAAATCTTCTAGGTTAATTCTTTTTCCTTTTCATTTCCTGGAGTCTACTTTTTCTCTTGGTCAGTTTTCCTGCAAAGTTTTAAAATGAAAGAGGAGGGGAAAAAAAGGTGTAGAAMTGAAGAGCCTGATCTTGTTCAAACACCACCATAAATCAAGATCAAGCTCCTTTAAATCTACATCATTGCAGTTGTAAATGCATGATATGCAAAGAAACCTAGYACACCTAGAGTGCAAAAAATCTGACACTTTCCTTGTCTTTACTCTTCCTTTCTGCTTCCAAACAATACTTGGTTTACAAACCATCTATTAYTCTTGCATAGCAGCTGTGGTGAACAGAAGGGCATTTTGAGCAGGCAGCTTATTTACCAAAATAATTACAAAAAGAACTCAAAGAGATTTTGATTGACTTTATGCAGTATATGCTGAGGTTTGAAAAGTGCTAGGTGAAATTTTAGCAGCAGAAACTAGGAAAAGGTTGGGAAATAATTTCAGGAAGAAATGGTATATGCCATGATGGCAGAAGGAAAAAAATACAAACAAAACCAAATTAAAATTGCTTAAAAGATAGCAAACCAGGTGCTTGGACATTCCTGCTTTTGCAATTTGTATCATATTAGATGGACACTTTACTAGCTGTAAATTCTGGATGCTTCTATTCAGCTGCGCTCTCATGCTTCTTTGTCATCTTGAAGGCATGTAAAATAAAGGTTATACAGGGCTTAGGAAAATAATAGTTCTTAGCAAGAAACTCCACGGATTTCTGGAGAACATCTCTGTCAAAATTCAGGTTAATACAGYGGGCAATGCCCCTGAATAACACAATGCAAGTAAAACCATAAATCAGAAAAGACCTTTAAGCCCACCACTAAACCTGGTCTCTAAATGGCACATCCACACGACTTTGAAATACCTCCAGGGATGGTGATTCCATCAGTTCGCTGTGGAGCACATTCCAAGGCCTGACCATCCCTTCAGTGTGGACATTTTTCCTAACGTCTAGCCTAAACMTCAACCTTTTTTGGCACAATCTGAGACTATTTCCTTTTGTCCTGTTTCTTGCTACCTGGAAGAAGACACCGAMCCCCACCTGGCTATAACCTTCTTTCAGGCAGTTATAAAGCATGCTAAAGTCACCCCTGAGCCTCCTTTTCTCCAGGATGAACACCCCCAGCTCCCTCAGCTGCTCCTCACAGGATTTGTGCTCCAGACCCTTCCCCAGCTCTGTTGCCCCTGTCTAGACTCGCTCCAGCATCTCACTGTCTCTCTTGTAGAARAGGGTCCAAAACAAATAAACACAGGATTCGAGGTGTGGCCTCAGCAGTGCCCAGGACAGGGGGACAATCCCTGCCCTGCTCCTGCTGGCCACACCATTGCTGATCCAGGCCAGGATGCCATTGGCCTTCTTGGCCACCTGGGCACACCCTGGCTCATGTTCAGCTGCTGTCACAGCACCCCCAGGTCCTTTCCAGCCCCTCTGTCCCAGCCTGTGGCACTGCCTGGGGTTGTTGTGAGCCAAGGGCAGGACCCGGCCCTTGGCCTTGTTGAACCTCACCCCATTGGCCTCAGCCCATGGATCCAGCCTGTCCAGATCCCTCTGCAGAGCCTTCCTGCCCTCCAGCACATCAACACTCACACCCAGCATGGTGTCACCTGCAAACTGACTGAGGGTGCACTCCAACTCCTCGTCCAGATCATTAACAAAGATATGAATCATGACTGGCCCCCAATACTGTCACCTGTGGAATACCACTAGTGACGGGTCCCAAGATGGATGTTACTCCATTCACCACCACTCYCAGCCAGCCAGCTTTTTATCCAGTAAACAGTGCACCCATCCAAGCCACGGCACATGACATCCACATCATAGCACAAAAGATTTTTCTGTGTTTTTTAAACAACAAAGATAGCCCCTGTGAGGGAAACAGCATTCCTCATCCAGTATGATCCTCAAGTTTTTGCCCTCTCTCTCTAGAAATTGTGTCCTGCAATGGTTCACAAGGGCAACACAAAAGCACATATATGTAATTGTTACAAAGGCTCRTATTAGAAAAAACAAAATTGTTGCTTTTTTTTTGGTACAGGAAGGAGAGAGACCATACTTAAAACTGGCAGTAACTGAAGAGCTGAACAACAGTCTGACACATACACCACGCTCTACCACAGAGACCTGAACAGCATTAATAAAGAAGCCTTTTATTTATTTAACCAGATTAAAAAAAGACTTGCACTCATTAACACTGTGCAGGAACATCATTTCTTTGCCAATACAAGCGCAAAAAACAGAATCCTCTTTGTGGTGGTGGTTGTGTGTATGTATACATGAATGCCTATGTGCACATTCCTGTTCTTCTGTCCATGTACTGTATTTTATGAGCACAGATCAGCTCACAGGCAGAGACAAGTCAGWAAATGTTTAACTTTTATTCTTCCTTCCTCATGACAGTTACAAATCTAGCATCAATAAATTAACATACTTTCTAGTGAACATTCTAACCAAAAAAGTTACAAACAGAAGAAAAATAATTCGAGAGATTTCTGTCAAAAAAGAAACTTTTCCAGAAAAAGTAAAGTTTTTGTTTTGGTATTGCATTTGTCCAAACTGTATTCACCRAAGTTCAAATTTTTTCTAGCTCTATTCAGATACTAAAGCAACCTGTTTCCTAGGTAAGTTCAGCAAGTAAAGAGTTCATTAAGATCAAATTTCTAACTGCCTTTCATTACCACTTCTCCTGTTCCTAGTACAGGGGCAGCATTTCCTCCAGCACTAAGCACAAAACAGTTACCTCTGGAAAAAAAAAATTCACAGAAGAGAAAACAACTTGTTGTGGGCCAAGTAGAACAGAGATGTTTTTCTGAAACAAGCACAACCAAAAATTCAACACCCAGTTAAAGCAACCCTTGGGTGTAGGCAGGCTTAAGTGTGAAAAATTAAGTCACATCAGTTTTCCATTTAGATTCCAGATGCAACAACTGCTGTACCTGTGGGGTAATTATGAGCTTTCACCCCTCTTAAGTCTGGGCTGAAAGAGCGATTTACGGTTTTGGGGCATATCTCTCATCTCTATGATGACAAAGAGAAGGGGAGTCAGTCAAACTGAAAAGTGAAGGCTATGAGAAGAAAATCAAGATAGTAGTATACAAAGATACAGAGAAAACTAGTCACCCTGATGGAGAACAAGAACAATTTCTATTACTGTCAGGCAAAGGCAGAAGAAGAAACAGGACAGTTGATAACAAGCTCTTAGCTCTACCTGTGACTGAAGTGTGCACTGCAGTTACCTAGCCCTTCTAGTTCTTCCTAGAAGCAGTACCTAGGATACTTTTTATAATTAAAACAAGAAAAATAACTGTCAATTCAACAAAAACATCAGCTTGGCAATACCAGAGCTTGTTTCCCAGCACCTCTTCAGCCCACACCTATAGCCCCATCCCAGTTTTTTAAAGTAAAGAACCATCAGCAAATGAGTCAGTAAAGTGGGCATCACATTTCTCACCAAAATTACTGTAACCCATAACATTTTTATCCATACTACTAAAATTTGTGATTAAACCAAGGAAGCCTTGCTAACTCTGACTGCAGGCAGGAGCATGCCCAGCCTGGTGCCCTGGGCATTCATCACCTGAAGGCCATGAGCTGGGGCAGGGAAGAGGGCAGATGAACAGATGGAAGAGGGGAGGTTGTAGGAGGGGAGGCACAACACCTCACTTCAAAGTGTGGAGTGTTTGAGCCACAGGATGAGATGTGCTAACTCCACAAACTGCAGCAATGAATTCCTACTGTAATTAACAGCTGCCATCTAGAGAAAATATTTCTGGTTTCTTTGAAGCCTAATCCAGCCCTCAGCATTTATGTGTGACCTTGCCTATAGATTAACTCAATATTGAAAACACACATACACACACACTATATGTGTAATTAATGTTCTTACAGCATCTTTCTTCCCATAGGAGGCCATTTATATAGGGCTCTCAGCATGCAATAGTGCCTACCTTTGGTTAGGGAATGAATTCCAAGCTTCACTTGTGAGAAATTCCCACTTCCTATCTCTCCTCTGACTCGATAGAAGGCAATTCTCTTTCCCAGGGTTAATTCTTTCACCACTTTTTCATTATGAGACATATCCTGCATTAGTTTCTCAAATGGGGTCAGCCTGTGCTGTCTGCCCTCTTCATCTTCTCCATAGCACTCTGCATGCCCAGCATCTTCTCGGCTGTCCTCATGATGCCACCTGGAACAGCGGTATTTTCCAAGACTTCCTTCATTCACATGTCCTGTTGTCATAGTCTATAGGGTAATCACTTCCCCATTTAACAAGATGTCCTGGTAAGTTTAAATGAAGTAATTCTGTATGAAAATGCAATCTTGCTCATTATGAGTAGTGTGACAAACGCAGGAGGGAAAAAAGAAAAAAAAAAAAAAGCAGCTTATGGAAAGTCTGAGGACTAGTTTGGAAATTCGTTCAAAAACAAATCCGGCACATCTACATATTGCATGTCCTGTTCAAAATCAGACATGAAACCAGAAGTTGTATACATCCATTTCTCACTAACAGATTTAGTGCGTCAGGATCTTCAGCTGCAAGGTGAAAAAGGCTTTACAATTAAAACTGCAAACTTTGTGCAAGAAAGTGGCGGGGTATTCACTGTCTATGCAGCACATTTGACACATGAAAAATATTTGACACAAAACTTTAGCTTGATGCTTTGAGACCTACCTTGATAGATAAAGGTCAAACAGAAAACTGCTTAGCTGCTCTGAATAAATCCAGATACTTCTAGTTAATTTTGAGTAGCTGACCTTAAGAGTGTAGTTCTCCTCGATTCTGGTAAGAGTCCAAAAGCTGACTGTAGCGACTGCCTTTGATTCATTCTTCAGTCTGTGAGCTTGTCACCGTACCTTGGAAATGTCACTGCATGTTGAAGTCTTGCTGTAAAAAGAATGTTGCACCTCTCTTTCTTTCCCATGGTGTTCCACAAAGCAACTGATTCTCGAAGACGACGGAAAAGCATAATCTGTGCACCACGCAAAAGAAATGCTGCGCCTCAGTGTCCCTGCAGTCACATGGCAGGACAATACAGGATTAAGTAACTGCAATGTCACGTTAACCCTCCTTTATTTAGATGAGCTTTCTTTAACGCCTTGAGCCTTCTCAAAATTTTGCCAGACGCGTGGTACTCCTAAGCAGACAGATGAAGAAAGTAATTAAAACCTTTACATAACAGGCATACGCTTCACTGACTGACAGCATGACCCACACCATTTCACCAGTTTAACTCCGGCAGCACAGACACAGAAGTACTTACCCTAAATACATGAGCAATCACTTACAGTTAAAGCGACACACCATTTTTTTCTTCTTTACCTTTCTTTTTTAACCTTGAAAACCAGGAGTTGATCAGCAAGTGCTGATCATGCAGCTGCACGCCTGAGGGTGGTGAGCTGGGCACAAGAGCTCTGAGACAGYGCAGGCAGAGGCAACGCTCACCTCCCCGGCTCTCAGCCTGCAGCACACCCGACTGATGGACACGGGAGACACCCARCTGCCAGGACAGATGCACCAGACTGAGGGGGAGTGAACTAGACCAGTAACTCAATGCCCAAAGCTTAGGCAGACAGTCACCTAAGGTGCCATACCTCTTAGAAGAGGGCATGTGACATTTGCCAGGTGGAGCTGCCCTCTAAACCTCCCAATCTCTTGCGTGAGCAAGAGATGGAGAGGTCAGAGGCACAACCTAAGGGCAAAGAAAAGGCAGCTGGTGATGGTTTCATTAAATGGGAACCGGAGTGGCACAGAAACACGGGTCTGCTCCTTCAGAGGGACCAAGGTGACTGATCCAACCTCTGTGACACTGCTCCTTGCCTTGACACGCATTGAATAAATTTTGCAAGTCACTTCACCTCTCTGTGCTGCAGACATATTGCTGACAGACAAATCTGCCCCAAGACGAGGCAGAAAGCCTCGTTCCTCCTTCTCCTAGGAGTCTGTGACTTTTTTACTTTCCTGAACCAGGGATGCTTTTTTTTTGTGTGCTGCAAACTTAATGGCTGACACAGTCCTGGAACAGAGGGAGAMTGTACTTCTTCCATAATGCATTTGTTATTCTTTTTGGCTTACTCATGCTCAAAAAGGGCCATTTTCATGGTAGACTTAAAATAATCATGTTATTCTCTGGATCTAAATACTGTGAAACCCCTGACATATACTGGGTACATACAGTTACTGGGCAAATCCTGAAATTGTTATGAGGGAGAGACCAAGAGACAAATGAGAAAAGTCTACAGTATTCTCCCACCAAACCAGCTTTCTTAGCACCAAATGTTCCCCCTAATTTTATGCCTAGGAGGAAAAAAATCTATGTAGAAGGACATCCTATCCCCAAGCACACTGAAAAACCCAAAACCCACACCTTACATTCTGATTTTCCTCCATTTGGGAAAATGACAATTTCTTCCCTATGTTCTGGCCCCCAGTTGTTTTCTGCTTTAACCTGTTTCACATCACAATTGCAAAAGTATTTTATGTAATAAAAATCTCTTTATATGAAACCCGATTGTATTTCACAGTTTTAATGGTGGATGGCACTCTAGCAGAGCAGGGCTTTTGGAAGCCACTTATCTGCTGTACAGTGCCACAGCAATTCAGAGGCAGAACTCTGTCTGTGTTCTGTTTTTTGATCTTCAGGTCAGTGGTGCAAGTTGTCCATATGAAAAATCTAGAAAACTCCATGAGCAATGTCAAGCATGCCATGTACAAACTATAAGCTATTACTTAAMCAAGTGCCTTTTTTTGGGCAGTGACATCCTCATCACCAATGAACAGCTGTAACTTCTGGCTACAGCCTCCAGAGCAGCAGGTATGTTCCAGAGTGGCAGGTATGGTCTTGCACAAGAACAAACACAGAACTAATACCATCATCTGCAAAAGTCAGGGCCCTTGGAGTTAACTGGCTCAGAAAAGACTGCGTAAGAAGGATTTCCTTCAAACAGATTTGTGTAGACAAGCCCCTCCTGAAAACATTTGGTCAAGTACCGGAGGCAGCTAGCCCAGTCCATGCGGATCACAAACCATATGGGAATGCCAGAACTTTGTGGGGACAGGGGAGTCAAGCGAAAGGCAAAACTGCATTGAGGCATTAGCACATGGCCCTTGCTGAATTCGCTCCTGTAGAATTTCTCCTGGGGCTCAACATGCTCTTTTTTAGAGTGCAGCCTACCATTAATTTTCCTTTCAGGCTTGTCACTTAACAGTCAATCCTGCAAACTCCTGGCACCTGGCCAAACTGGCTGGTTTTCCCTGTCTTTTGAGAGGAGCCATTTCAGTATTCCTGGTGTTAGAAGTACATAAACCCTCTATTTATCGCCTACATTCCTCCCTGTAATCAAAACCAGCAAAATCTATCCTGATATACAAAAGGGCAGTGACTGTAAAAGCAAGTAATTCTAAGAGAAGGGAAAAACAAGGAAATCAAGAGAGATCCAAATACAACAAAGGAAAACGAATTTTTTTTTATCCTCAGCCTGGCTGACTGGTGACCTGAAGGACTTCATAAGAATTTATATGACCAAAAAGTAACTTCAAAAAACCCAAAATACGCCAGCAAAAGAAACCAAAACAAAAACAAAACCACTACAAAAAGCAACACAAGACAGAGGGAACAAATGTATCAATCCTTTAAGACCTGTGCCAGCCTAACACTGCTGTTGTTCAGCCTTGTTTTTCAAACTGACATTCTCATCTTGTTCTAAGCAGTGCTAAATACCCTCAGGCTTCAGCTGCAGGCTCACAACCTCCATCACAACTGTAAGGAAATTCTGAATAAAGGGAAGAAGAGTTTAACCAAGAAAGAGATCACTGGATATACACACTTTGGTTCCTAAAATCCTATCTTGACAGATATATATAAGTGACCTGGTTTTAAGAAGCTTTGAATGGAGCTCATGAAAGCACAGAAGCAGTTAGACCAGTGCTCCAAGCACTGTTTTACAAATTGGTCTCTTTCATTAAATCTGTCTTTTAGAGAGGCAAAATGCCACTCAGCTTTGAGTGCTTAAACTGCTGCAGCTCCTATTAGAGTGAATTCAAAAGAAATCGCAGTGGATGGTCTCCTACATTCAAATTTTCAGAATACCAGGTGGTTTTAATGAGGATGCCACTGGGTATTGCAACACATTCACTAGAGTTCCCTTTTCAGTCCCTCTGTTGTCTAGTTTGTGGAGATGAGGATTTTGAAGGTATTTCCCTAGGGTAGAGGATTAGTTCAATTTTTTAAAATTCCCTTGAAGAACAGCATGTCTCCTACTTAGTAGATTATATGCACCATGTGCCAGCTCTGGAACAACACTGAATTTAAAGCAGCAGGGATTTTTTTTTTTTAAGTCATCTGCAAGAAAAATATTGACCCCTTTTTTTTAACCATAGCTTTGAAAATTCAGTTGTCGCAAGAAAATACCAATGACCTAGTGTAGTCCCGTGTATGGAAGACCTATCTTTTATAAAAGATGAGAGCCCAGCAGAACACTCCTACAAGACCTGTAGCAGAGACCACAGGTGACACAAAAGCTTTGCTGTGCACACAGAGGGAAAGTAGTAGTTTCACTTCCACATTTCTGCTCAGGCAATATTGAGTACATAGCTGTTGTGGCCAAAGTCAATCAACATTKGTTCGAAGTTTGCCCTAAGCACATATTTTTTTTATTTACATTAGACTCTCAATCTTATTTCTGTGAATGACTATATAAAATATACCTCAGAGTTTCATATAAATAGTTAAAAAAGCCCCMAAAACAACTACTCAAAATACAAAATATGAATGTTTTGTTCAGCATGGTTAATGGCTAAACACAGACCAGCGTGTTCCCAGCTCAGGTAGGAGGAAGGGCTAACACATCACTGACCATGGAGAACCTCTAGAAACAACTTGCTTTCTGCCACATGCCACCCATTTCTGTACATCCCAGAATTACTACTGTTAGCTGGCATAGCATTCAGTTTGCCAGATTTTGTTTAATGAAAACCAGACGTGATAAACATAATTCTTATCACCTTTCTGCTGTGCCAGGGAATGTTTTGATAACAGCCACAGCAATGAGCCTGGGCGGGTGTTGGGAAGAAGTCGCGGGAGACAAGCCTCAAGCTTTCATGGTCAGCAAGCCTCAATTTTATTTCGGGACCTCTGCCCTTTTATAATCAAGATAATAAGCTCATACATATTGCAAAAGCATAGCTCATCATTGGACAATGCAATAATAGTCAATCCCACMCYTATGTGCCYACTTGYGGTTACATTTCTTCATACCTCTGCTGATCTTGCCTTTTCTAATAATAACGGTCAGCCCCCCATATTGCAATAAYGGTCAGCCTCCTATCTTGCAAAAGCTCCCTCGTGTATGCACTTGCGGTTACAGCTTCTTCATTCTTGTGCTGTTTTTATCCTTCTTGATCCTCCCTGGCATCTAGCTCAATTCTAGTTCAATCAGCTGAATTTCTTCATGTCCTCCTTTACTGAACAACCATTCCTCAACAGCATTCCCCACAGGCGGGCACGTGGGCAGGGCATTGCTGCTGGGTCTGTGCTGCTGCACTGGACAGGCTGGAACTCCAGTGAGAACTCGAGCTGCAGTGAGTGTGACCTGCAGCTGATGTGGAAGCAGGTACCTCTCAAAGTATCTGTGGCTGTTGTGATTGTGCCACAGCAGGTTCGTCTCTGGAGGGATTATGGCCCATGGAGGCCACACTGGAGCAAGGGCACTTCGAAGGACTGTGCCTGTGTGTAAATCTATGCTGCAGCATTTATAGCCCTCAGGAAACTGTGGCTCATAGATAAGACCCCACTGGAAGCAGGTGCAGCCCTAAGACACTGAAGACTGGGGGTAAATCCAACTTGGAGCAGGGCACAGGAAACACTTCATTACACTGTAAAACTATGACATGTTGGACTTGATCTTCTTAAGGGTCTTTTCCAACCAAAATGATTCTACTGTTGTTAGCCTAAGATATGATACTGTTTTCCTACACAGGGAATATTAACACATGCAGAAGCCCTGGTTGCAACAGAACATAAACTTTCAGTGGCTTCTGCACACAACCTCACTTACTGGCCACAGCACTAAGAAGGGAAGCAGGAAGAGATAACAAACAGTTGCACTGTACTGACTCCATTCACCACAATCAAATGCCTGTTCTACATGCTGTTATCAAACCAAAAAAAGCCCAAGGAATCTTGGTGTAAAAAGAACAGCCAAAAAATACCGCTCCACATGGAACACACTAACTCGTCTACAACTTAATACTACAAATGTAACTTGAGCAGAAGACAGAGAATGCTGCAACCTATTCTGAAGTTTAGTGAGCCTGAGGCCTTCATACTGAAGCAGAATACAGGTGGATGCTTACTCAAGTGTCCCCTAACTTCAGCAGAAAGACTGAAACCTTCATTTTTTGGATTGACCCCACAGCCATTCTGGGATGGACCCCTAAAAAGAAAAACAGGAAACTGATGGAACCTGATCTCTCAAGGATTTTACCTGACCAGCCTGTTGCCAGATCTGCTGACTTGGCAGTACTCAGCGCAGGTCACTGTAGCACAAAACTATAGATACAAGCAAGCTCCCATGTTTATGTGGTCCAATTTCCTTCTTGCCAAAACCAGAGATAAGAAATAGAGGAAAACCACACTGGCGTTCCCTRTTCTATGGTGTACCCCTAAAGGATCTCTCCATGATCTTCAACAAGCAATCCCTGGCTGTGTCCAGGAGTGCTACAGCCTACCCCACAGACACCCACCCAGAGGACCCCCAAGCCGGGCCAGTACAMACACACACTCACATGCCCGGGTTGCCAATGCCTGTGTGGCAGCAGCAGCTTGGCGAGTCCTGCAGGGCCACTGACAGGCACTTCATGCGACACTGGTGTCAGGGTGCAGCACAGACTCACCCTCCCACCTCCCTGGGGTTGTCAGGGTGCAGCACAGACTCACCCTCCCATCTCCCCTGGAGTTATCTGCTGACAGGCTGGAATAAGATCTTGGACAGATGAAGGCAGGCAGCACAGAGCCCTCAGCAGTCAGAACTTACATAACCCTGCCAACACAGGTTGGGTGCAGCCCAGCTGGTGGAGGCTCACATCAAATCCACTGTCTGCACTGCACAGGGTATGCAGAAAAGAAAATCAAGGCATAGCAATCAACGTAATACAAATGAAATTATGCAAGTACATTAAAACTTGTGAAGTAGAAACTAAAATGGGGGCAAAAAAAACCTTTCATCCTTTCGCAGCACTGCTGATAAAAGAGCCTGAAAGAGAATTACAATTAATTAGCCTCTGAATTGTGCAAGAAAATTGCATTAAAAACAAAGATAAAAAAAGAATTTATTAGTAGAACCCATTGATTTCCCAGGTTGTTGAAATACATAGGAGGGATTAATTTGAAGCCTGTACTTTGAAATTAAATTTACCTTTTTGAAACTTTAACCTGGACAGTCTATTTTATTTTCTTCTTTGATGTATAATGCAAATGAGGACCATTTGCCTCATAATGGTTCTTCCAAAACAAAATCAGTTTTCATTAAGCATGTATTCTGAGTCAACAAGGATGTATTAAGTCTTCATTAGCCTTTTAAATAACAGAAAAAAAAATTACATCTAATTCAGTTATTTCACTAAAAATTAGTTTGACTCCTTTTTCAGTGAAAATAAAATAAATCCTCTGAACAAAGCAAGCTAAAATCCAAGAAGTAAGAAACAGGCAGCAATACTTTGAGTCCTGCTGAAATCACTGAAGAAATCACTTATATCAATAAAATGATTGCATTTTTATGCAGATATGCATTGCTAAGAAGATGGCCTGCAATAAAATCTTCAAGGAAGAGACCTAGGAAATGTTCTGGTTTGTATTGTCTAGCACAGTTTTCTTTCACTACTCCCCACTTCCTTACAAGCTGGGCTTTAGCAAATAGAAACAGCTCTGGTTATCTCTTACAAGGTAATCAAATTCAGTTGCATCACTCTATATGCACTACTCAAAAGTACTGAGTACTGAAAGGTTAAGCATTTTTAAGGTCATTTTTAAACGTAACTGGGAAAGAGATAAGCACTTGATCATTCTCCAGGGACCTAGCTGAAAATACATAAATACTGCACTGCACTTTGAAATATACTTCATACTGGCTGGAGTTTCCAATTTTTCAGTGTAATGTCTAAGGCACTTGAGATTTATCCTGAATCATTATTAACAAAACACTGCATTACAGTAATTATATTACTGAGCTTCACTACAAGAAGGGCAGATGTAGAAACATAATACCCATATAAAAATGGCATGAGAGCAGCATCACAAATACTGTGTGCTTGATTTTAAAAATGCTGAAGAATTATCCCTTGAAAGTGTCGTTGCAACTTCTCTGTCCTTGACAATTTTAAATATCCCAAAGTGACTGCAACTTTGATAACTTCTAGAGCTTTTRGAGAAAAAGAAATCTAGATGGACAGGTATTTGTATTTCTCATCTCACTATTAGATTGGAAATGTCTTGAATACACAGAAAACAACACAGAAATGGAAAACAGTCACAGACATATTTCTCTAGTAATGTATGGGTGTGCCTTCTCAGACTGAAGGGTCCCCTTGTCATGCAGACCACCTGCCCTTCACACCAGCTCCTGCCTCTGGAGCTCTATTATGGGACCACATGCTGAAAAGCACCACGGTGTGGGGCAGTGCACAGCTGCCAGGTTTACCATGCATATGACCTCCCCAAGCTTTGCAGGCACAGAGCCACAGAGCAGGGGAATCAGCACAAGCTCCCCAGTGTTGCTGAAGCTTTGATTAACCTCTGGAAACTGCTTAATGCATAGCAAATCTTCCAAGACGTGGCAAGGAGCTTAGCAGGAAGAAATCTGATCTTATTTGATATCCTATGGGTCTAAAGTTACTAACCTCCATTTATCAAAGAAATCTTGCCCAGCACAAACTCCTTTTCCACTGGATTGAGAACAGAAGTGAAATTAGGATGGGTATTTATGAAACTGCGATCTAGAGAAATCATACAAAGGCAGTAAGAAATATTCAGCCTATTGCAAATTGAATTGTTCAATCAGATTCATCACTGTGGTATACATCATGGACCCTAAATGAGGGATATTAACCCAAAGAAGAGGGAGCACAACTCTAGATTTTACTTTTCTTTTGTAACTTCGGCTTTCAATTTTGCAGCTTAATGTTTCACATGCATCCTAGCCTCCTTTTACAAGCCTTTTTTTTTTTTTTTTTTTTTTTTTTTTTTTTTTTTTTTTTTTTTCTGCTTCCTCTTTACCTGACCTGGTTTTGGAGCACTGAAAAATTCATAATGCTGTCTCAGACGGAATTTCCAAATGCAGCAGTGTGTGCCAAGGAAGCTGCCAGCACACTCAGGCAACTGACCTCTTCCGCTGCAAGGATTAACAGAGCAGACAGTGTTTGAGAGCAGGCACAGAGCAATACCTGGGAAACTGGAGAAGAGGAACACTGCAGAGCTCCAAGCAATACAGACCTTGCTACTGACCCACTGAAAGACAGTCATGTGAAAAAGCTGCTACATCTCAAATCCCTAAAACCCATCCYACTTTTCATATTACATTTGAACAGTAAAAGCTTTCCTGAACTGAATGAATATTAATCTTAATACATTTGGCCAACATTTAATTTCATTAGCTAATCTTACAGACATCTGCTGAGTATCTATCCTGGAACTAAGACTACTATTATTATTATTATTATTATTATTATTATTATTATTATTATTATTATTATTATTATATCATTATTGCTGTTGTCATTACTAACATTACTGTTAAAATGGGAAGTTATACAAACTATGTTCCATTAGAAAGAATAGTACAAATATGAGTAAAAAATATCATAACATTGACAACTGATACTTTGTTAAAATGGTAACAAGAAACACATTCAGTGTTCCAGGGTAGGGAAGAGATTTTTGACAAAATCTGCAAAAATGAAAATTAAGGACAAGCCTATGGTATTACATGTAACTCTATTACTACATATAACTCTRTATTATAACTGTGTATTACACAGATAATAATTGCATTTCATGATTTCAGGGAGCACAGGATCACCGAAGGAGCAGAAAGCAAATATATGCAGAAATACAGCATAAACAAATTTTAGAACATCCTTTAATAATCTTCCCTGCAAGAATCCACTCCACTGATGCAGTTCTGTGGACAACCACCACAGACATAACACAATCCAAAATCCCAAGTTTACTTAAAAGTCTATATGTAAGAGACTCCAGTTGTTCACATTTCATCAATCTTCTCCTTGAAGAAAGCTGCAGGAGAATTTCAGATTAGAATCTAGAAATGTATTTGAGACTAGAGGAATGCAGAAGACTTTATAAACTATTCGTACTAGACTAAAGTTTGGAAATAGCAATCTGTTTTTGAATAGACAACCATGTAATGCTGCTTACATTTCTTTCACTGACTAATGTATCCTGGATTTGCTTAATGCTGTACCCCTTTCCAGCAGCCTTCTATCAGCTCAAGGAAAAGCAGCTGCCTGAGTGCAGCAGAACTCAGTGAAAAGGAAAAAACCCTAGTTTCGTTTTAGTTTGTAAAGTGGGGAGGAAAAGACAATAGGAAAAAGTCAGTGGAACAAGTTTACAACTAGTGTTTAAGAACAAAGAAAGGAAAGAGAAAGAAAATGGATAGAGTCAAAATATTCTAAGAGTCTATGCTCAATGTTCACTTTAATGGTGAGATTTGCTTGAGCACAACGATTTTTTTTCCATTTATGACTGTAACTGAACTATAAAACCTATTGAGTTGGAATTTTGTTGAAACACTTAAGAATGAATCTGCTGTTTAAGCGGTATGCACATGAAATTATATGCCAGTAGGAAAACATACTGAGAAAAAAACAACTTTAAAACCATAATGATACTTTTGTACACTACTAAAGGCAACACACAGTGTCACTAGTGGTTCATGTGATTTTGCCATTTAAAAACGTGAAATTATAAGACCTGCTAAGTTTTTAGGACAGCTTTTGAGAATACAGGAWAACGGAAATATGAGATTCAGAGGAACAGTCTGTTCAGTGTTTTCAAATTAGGCAGGATAACAACATGAGGCCAGCAAGATGGAATAMGAAATGTTTCATTTTGCTCTGAAATGTGAACAAAGCGGAGCTGGCCATCCAGAAGGTCACATTCTCTCAGGACAGACTGACTTGTCAGGTGCTCGGCASGATGTCACCTGCTGTCAGGATGACAGTCAGCAAAAGGCAGTAAAAGGCCAAGTTCTCTTGTGCTGGGTGCATCACCCTAAGCTCAAAGACATGATGGCAACTCTTTCTCAAGAAAGGGCACCCTTCCAACTTCCAGATTTTTTAAAAAAATGCATTGTGAGGAACTGCAGCATCAAAACCAAAACCTGTTTACTCTTCACAGTATTTCACAAATGACATTATATCATTTTAGYACCACAGAATGATAGCAGGAAATGAAAACAGGGAGTGAAAACATGCAAAGAGTTGCATGTTGCAACAGCTCTATTTTCAGATAAAAGAGGAAGATTGATTTATTTGCTCTCCTATACTCTCAATTTAGAAAACTTGTTCCATTAAGAATCTGAAACCTCTCAGGAAGTAGACTCATGATCAGCTCTGAAGAGGTGTRTTTGAAGAAATTCTGCAACAAGCATCTCAGAGGAGACATGACACTGTCCATAATATTACCTGGTGATGTACCAGAGMTAGAACTGCCTGCTTTGCTGGCACAAGTATTTTCAGCCTGTAACTTAAAGATTAACTGATATTTATGGTTCCTCCAAAAGTCTGACTGAACCTTCATTGACAATATTTACTCTCATGTCTCTCCACAGTAGCAGCATTTCTCAGTGCCAGAACACTAGTTGAGAAAGAAAGAAAATACATGTCACTTGCATCCTCTTCATATAATTAGTACTTAACCCAGCTAATCACACCACTTAATCTGATGACACCATGCAGAGCTCAACAGGACTGGAAGGAGATTATTCTCATAACCTCTAAATCACAGGGTTGACATAATTTGGTTAACTGGGYCAAAGAACTTTATACATTTCTCTCATGTCTCTCAATGACTCTCATTTGCATAAACCTAGGGGCACCCCTAAGCACTCCAAAGGCAAAGTTATTTGCCATTGTACTATTTAAGACCGCAGAGTTAGTTATTCAACATAAAAAAAAAAAACCCAGAAAACCATAAATTTGAAAGCCCACTCCCAATTCAAGGCCAGCATCTAGCCTATATCCTGCACCTCTTGCACCCTTGATATAGAATTCCAGTTTTTCATAGACATGATACAGAACTGAACGTATACACATTTGTGTGCTTTGTGGAATCCAAAGCCAAACAAAAAGACAACCTCTCCTTTTCGTTCATGAAAATTAAATSAGATGTGCATTTACAGACTTATTGTTCACTCTAGACAATGTCAAATTTCCTGCTTATTATTTCTGATAATGTTACTCCTAATATTCCTTTCAAAAGTTTTACATGTTTTTCCTTTGTAACAAAAATTACTACTTGTATTTATAACTCACTTTACAGAAGTAAAGGAGTTAAGCCAACAGCTTTAGTGAATTGTTACTGTATGCCCAAGAAAATCACACACAGATAACCACAAAGTTTCATAAATCATAGTAATTGAACCTTAAAGATTGCTAGAACACAACTGCTAGCCTGATGGATGAAACAGAAACAATGGAATCTCATTTCTGATTAAGAGTGGATCTGTTCACCTATTCTATTTTAGTTACCAACAATGGAATTTCTCATCATGTAAAGGAGTCTTAGCAACACATTTACCAATTCTGGAAGTTCTTATTACAGMACTAAATGTAAGAAAAAATTCTGAGCTTTGAAAAGTTTTGCAATACTACTCAATCAGATGAAAAAAATTTATGTGGAGACTTCTCATATGGCTTGATGAAGCTTAATTCTCTTCCTTCAGCCCATATGGGGATTCCAATTCTAACAAAGTTTTCTGGCAATTACTATTTCCGAGTAATTCCGATTTTCTTTTAATTCTGATTTTCAGCTTAATAATTCAAGGAACACAAAATACTGTTAATAGAGGCATTTTTTCATCCTTCCTCAAGTGGTTTCACTAGGTGACCTGGTGTTTGCACTCCAAAAGTGTCATGAAACACAGAGTCAGATGAAACACAGAAAGCTTTTGAGCATCTCTGTATCACTTCTCCACTGAAATGCATTTGTCAATCCTTCTATTAGCAAAATGTCTTACACAAWTGAAAATTATAACAGCAGATGTAAAACCTGACTGTACAAATTGTACAAATAGAATACAAGTCCTAAATAATCTTTAAAACMGGTTTTAAATAAGTTCTAAAACTCCAGAGGCCTTAGCCAATGGCTCCTGTTCACAGCCCTGAAATCCCCTTCACACATCATGCTGTATTTACTGTTGRGAAGATTAGTGAAGACCAAAACAAMAAATGAACTCCCACTGCCAAAGCTGCCAAACTTCACAAAGCACTTCGGAGGGACAAAATTTCTGGGGAAGTGTATTGCAACTAATTGACTTTCCCTACCTACCAGCTGAAGCTGGTATACCTCGATGAAAACAGCTTCAGTATGTTTTCAAACAAAACAAACAAAACCAACAGAACCCAGGACAAAAGAACTTCTTCAAAATAGTCTCATGACTGGAGCACCTACTCAGACCTTAGTGGTGTATTTGAATCCCTGTCCTAAACTCTGAAGAAGGGATTCAGATGCAGCCTTTCAAAATGCAGAASAATACTGGCACTGCTCAAGTATCCTACAGGCATGCCTTGAAAAMCATTAAAGCAAATTTCTAGAGAGCTGAAGAGAGGAGAGTTCCCTGACTGTGATGCAGATCCATGTAGCAACTCACAAAATTTATGTATGGAACTATCACACCCACATGTGAAGAAAAGTTAAGAAAGTGTTTCTCAACATCAGGCTTGTGGGCACAGCTCTACAGAAGTCACTTGAATAAACTAATGTGATGTTTAGCAAGAATTAAGCCTCAATTACAATGTGTTTGYTCTAGCTGTTAAGTACAGCAGTTTCAGCAACTCCAATCTCTACTCCCCTAACTACTCAGCAGACTTTCCTTAATGTCTAAATTTTCATGCCATGTGCAGGGCTGCAGTTATTTAACTTCAATCTTTCAATTTTCTACCAAACATGTTCTCAGTCATCGGACATTGAGTCACTAAAAACCAGCAAAGAGGATGACATAACCCACATCTGGGAAAAAGGCCAAACCCAGCTCTTATTGATGCTCCTGCTATTTGATTCTGAAGGAAAACCTGCATCTTAATTTTTTCTACTTAGCAAAGTATCAGCTGTTTCAAGTGATATCAACCATCCAAAAGGGAGTTGGGATAGAAAAGCATGAGGCATTAAAAAAAAAGCCAAAACACAAAACTCCAAGGAARAATAAACACATAGGCATTGAAACAAAATACTTCAAAAAATCATACTTATGCAAAACATTGTCAATCTTAATTACAAATGAATTGCAGTCAAGAGAAATCTTCAAATGGAGCTGATTACACTTCAAATTAAGACAAAAATTAGCCACTGATATTCTGTAGAAGAGCTGACACTTGGCACTAGTAGTACTTCTGAACTGCTTTCCTTTGATGTTTTTTTCAAAATCTGATCCCTGTAGAATCTGGGCATTTTTCAAGCTGTCATGGAAGTCCCCAGAGAAGCTGTCCAGGTGCAGCACCAGCCTCTCAGTGACACCTGCAGAAATATCCTTCCAGTTATAAACACAAGGCCTTAAGGATGTGAGSGCAGCTGCCCTCCACCCTCAGTGCAGCAGCACGGGTAAAGAAGCCCAGGCAGACKTGCTCCCTTTCCAAGTAGAGGGATACAACCACACACCCATACAAAGCTCTGCAGTGTCTGTGTTTAGTGTAGTGGTGCGGCTGTGCAAGGCACCCATGCCTCAGCAAGCTGTGGGCTCCGAGACCAGGGACAAATAAATGCCTCATTGCTTTTCCAGGCTGCTCTTCTTAGGATTGGGAAGCATCACACTCAGAGAGGATGAACATCTCTGGCAAACTCAAATCCCTGTGCTCTGTGGCATGCTTTTTGGTAGCTTAAAAAGCTCTGCACACTGCCAAGAGTAAGTAAAACAAGACCTCCCAATTAAATGCTAATGAAAATAAGCCACAGGGAATTAAACACTGAYTACTCAGTGATCAGCTCTCCTTTAGTGCAAAAATACCATGCTTGGCCAGAGAAGTGGAACTTTGTTTAAGAGCAGAGCCCCAGGCTCAGTTCTGCAGTATAATTTTTGTGCCTCCTGATTACTGAACCACACTTGGGCATGATCTGAAACAGACTCTTCAACTTGAATTCTGAAAAACCAAGCTCCTAAAAGAGGATYCTGTGGAACCTTTAACCAATGAGAAAATCCCAAACTTACACACTCCGTCGTGCGCAAAAATGAAACCAAAATGAGAATTACATTCTCTTTCTGTAATTAATAGCTCAGCTTCATGTTGCCCCTCTCAGCCCAAAATCAGCACAATTCATTATGCCCTAGCAGGGCAGAGAAGACAACTAGCAGTGCAATCAACTCCTGTTGATTCAGAAAAATGGATTCTTTCAACTATATTGTACAAAACAAATATGTCCTATCAACGGGCCTGCTGTACAGGCCAGGCCTGTCATTTTACATAAACTGCCACTCAAAAGAGGCCACCTTGCACACATGAACTGAGCCTTGACTTCATGAGGGCTCTCTCAAACACTGAAGTTCGTAAGCACATTTAAGCAAATGCAATGGAAGTAATAATATAGCAACTGCAAAATAATAAAATAGAGTAATTGCAAAATAATACAAGAATGATCAAGTCATACCACTAGCAGYTGTCCTGAATTGTTCAAAGCCAGGTGAGTTTTCAAGCATGCTGCAATTGCCTTGCAGGTAATATGTTTTCTAAATTCCTTCCAAATTAAGCACATTCTTATTTTGCAATTAAAACTTCAAAAGTCATGATAGTATCAGCATGCATTGCTGCACAGTGTAATAACCAGACTATCTTAATGAGGGACTAAAGACTCCTTAGACTTCTGAAACGAAAACATAAATGACATAATAATCCAGACTTAGAACAATTACTTACTATGAACACCTGAAAAACATGAGGCTTGGACACTGAGGAAAATTATACAATGCCATTACAATAGCAAGTTGCTCTGTGGTGCAGCACTGTGTCTTTCTGAGAAGATTGGAGGTGTATTGGCTGGGCACCGGGCATTATTTCCAGAGAAGCAAATGGAGAGCATTTAATGCAGCTGTTATCTATCTTCTCAGTATTGACGATATGATTTGGAAAATGGATTAAACTGCATGCACAGATTAACACMCTGCTGTACAGCTGCATGGATTTATGATTGTCATAACAACCAGCAGAATATGTATCCCAGTAATCCTCCCCATGGAGAGCAGATCTGCCTCTATGCAGCATTCACAAGATTCATCACCAGYACAGACATACTTACAATGATTTCATTGAAGATATTTAGACTGGCATAATTCTAACTCTCTCTGCATCTTAAAACATCAATTCACAACCAGAAGAGAGGTTCACCTGATGAATGAATGCTGAAAGCAATGAAAATCCTTGGATGCTATTGGAAATGTGTAATTCCTTAGAAAATATTAAGTGTTTACCAATTAATTTTAAAGGGTACTGAGTGTGCAAATTTGTATTTATTTTACCAATATAACAAAATGAGTATTACCCTACACCTCACACAGGAGCCACAGTCTTCTGCTTCAAACAAGGTATACACTGATTTCTATTTTGGAGTTGTCTTTCTTGATAACTTGTTTTCCTTGGCAGAGAGAAGAGTTTTTGGTTTTATGCTTCAGGAGAGAAATTCAGAAAACTGGACARTATTTTCAATTCCATTACTGCCCGTTTGCAGAATTACTCATTCTGTGTAACCAACAGAAATACAGAAAAAAATTTTAAAAGGGAAAATAAAAGCCATTTATATACTTTACATGAAGAGTTAGAGGCTGAGCTAAATAATATTTGCCAAGCGTCCTAAGAGAGYGCTGTCTATGCATGGACTAATTTTTCCGAAACACAAAGAAGACCCATGCTGTTGAATGTCTCAAAGTGTTAGCCAAAAATTTCAAAGGCCGAAGTTYATTTCCAAGCTCACAGTAAATATCAGCAAGAGAGGCAAACAGACCTGACTTCCAGGGCTTTGGAATAACACTGGAGGCTAAGACTGGCCATGAAAAATACCATGAATGTCGTATTTCCAGCTGTAAAAAGCTAATCCCACCGCTTGTCAGTGTGGTTCAAAACCACGTGCTGTCCTTTGCTGCGTTCCTTCACCCCAGAGTAACCTGGCCTCTAAAAAAAACCCCAAAACTTCCCTCAAAGARCAGCTTCTGAACCATCTCTGTCACAGGTGCTTTCCCCAGACAAAGCACTACAGCTGCCACAATGCTGCACCTCTTCGGGTCAGTACCGCATGGAGTGGGAACTTGGAGTGGCCCCACTCCAGAGCATTTCCTCAGTGATGAACGCCAGAAAATCCTGCCATGAAGTTCAACTTCAGCAGAACCAAAGAAAAATCCTCTTTAGCAAAGGGCCAACAGATCGGTTTATTGTCATGTGGTTGCAGTATGAAAAACAACTATTTCCCTGTGCAATTTAATTGCTTTCAAAACAGAATCAGTACATCTGAATGTGTTGCAATGAATTATTTATATTTGCAACAGTGCAGCTCCTGTGTTGGTTCACRAAACCACTGTTTTTTTCATCTGGCAAAGTTAAGGACTCCACAACTGGGTATTTTTTTAAAATACCCCAGAGCTGCAACTTTTAAAACAACATTCTGAAAAGATCCCAAATTAGCAATTTTAAGAATAGGAAAACTAGCGTAACCAGATTGACTATGTAMGACTAACTAAAATCCTGAAGTCCTCTGCTCTATTTGTCAGATAAGGTACTATTTAGAAAACAGGTATCACTGACTGAAAGGTACTAGATTATAATATTTTACTGTTCAGGAAAAAATAAATAAACTCAGCCAAATTATTTACTCATTTACAGACATGAGATTGCTCAGGTCCTGGAACTGCTGTAGATCTGACAAAATATTTTAAAAGAAATTACCGAGTGCAGGAAAAAATTACCATGTAATTTAGGACCCTTTWTGATAGAATTGTATTTCTTAAATTCAGGTGGTATTTTTTTATATACACATGAACAAATACTCTTCTCTAATAACAAGCACCAGCTCTTCATTTTCTTGAACTGGGGCCACCTAAACAGGCTGGAACACCTGTGCACGCATGATATCAACTAATCTACCTGATGTAGATGAACTGCATCCTTGAAGAAGCAGGTCCCAAAACTACAGGTTTCTTCTGATGGGGACTGTSCCTGGTGCTCTGAAGTTGTAGGAACAGACTTGTCCAAGGAATTACAACCCAGAAAACACTGCAGTGTGTCGCTGCTCCTCCCGTGGACTTGGTCATGTATTTTGTAGTCAAACAGGGGACGAGATTTCTTTGATGTTTTTTTTGAAGATGTTTTTTATCTCAGGTTCCAATTAGCCCTGAGTGTGAGAAGGTGTCAGATAAAACACGGGTGCACCTCAAAGAATCTGCATTTAGGTAACAATTGGAACCTGGGATCATCATACCAAAGTACTGCCTCTTGTGGCTMTGAGTGAGCTAAAGATGGCTCATTAGGAAAAAAAAAACCCAACCCGTAATCTCTTAGGGAAAAACTGCAGAATCCCTAGGGAGATCATCCTGCCAAGCGCCCTGCCAAGGCACGATCACCTGGAGCAGGTGATAGCAACGCGTCCAGGTAGGTTTGTCTCCGTGATCCTACTTCGCCAGCGTACTTCCTCTACGCAAAGCAACATACATGGTAAAACAGCATCGACGAGGGATTACTGAAATTACCAAAACACCTCTGGTGGCGTTTCGGCAGCAGTTGAAGCGCAGGCTCGCCCGCCGGCCCGCGGTCCCTCAGAGCAGGCTGCCTCCCGCTGCCCCCGCTAGGCCAGCCCTGCCC
>NW_026623273.1:3251286-3289636 GCF_030028575.1 Malurus melanocephalus | reverse complement strand
GGATCCGACCGCCGCCGGGGCCCTGCCCGGTGCCGCCATTTTCTGCTGCCGGGCGGCGCCGCCATTTCCCCGCCTCCCGCCGGCGCGGCCCCGGGAGCTGCCGCTGCCCACCCACCTTTCCTYCTCCGGCAGGATCAGCTGCTGCGGGAACGCTGCGCGTGGAGTCCACCGGCAGCAATCTGGGCTTCGGTCATTTGGGAAGGAAGTTATAGGGGACGGAAAAGGGCCCTCTGTAGCAGAGTTATTACTTGAGGAGAGCGTACCTCCATGTCCCTCAGGGTGAGGAGGGGACACYGCGCTCCCCCCCAGGTTCACTGGGAATCGGGACAGGCACCCTGAGCACAAGGCGGCACCGTTCCTCTCCTACACGTTCATGAATTGCTGTTAGAAAGGGGAGAGCAAATAGAACCAAGAGATAGCCCAGCTGTGCTTACCAAACACAGCCTTGCTGCCATGCGACTTAAAAATTGCACAAAATTTAGTTTCACTGGTCATAGTCAGAACGTTCCTTTAATTCCACCGAGACAGACTTTGTCTATATGCATATATACAAAAAAAMCTCTGGAGTTACACAGCAAAGCAAGCAGGCATATATCCCCTTTATGTTATTCAAAAGACAAGCTACTTATCAGAAGATGTAATAGCTAAAATTTACTCTTATGACGAATGTTGAGCTACATCCTTCCCTCTTCAGAGAATCATCACTGATTACTTGCATCTCAGAAAACACAAAACATAGAAGAATGCAAGTTACATTAATCAAATTGAAATTTTAATTGAGATCCATGTTTCTTTTGCAGCAGTTTCTCAAAGGCTACAATGAAACACAAGAATTATTTTGAATGAAACTAAATAAAAGCACAAATCCCAGGAAAGTTATGCATTTGAAGGTGGACTAGAAAAGCCTGATTTTAACTAAGATCTGTAGTATTACCAAGAGTAGTAGGGAATGTCCTTGCAAAAATTTTTCCCTTCATTTAAGGCTTTGAAAATAAAGTTTCTTTAGAAGTTTGGAGCACCTCTAACCTCCAGCAGTAATTAAAAATTTCTTAGCATCCTTGACCATACACAAACATTTTCTAAACAAATCTAACTTTACAGTAAAAAGCTATTAATTATATTAAAAATGAGATTGATCCTTAACACTGGAACTTGGCACTAAATGGCCAGTCATTTAGTTGTTCCTAATACATTGGATGAAACAAATAATGCAATATTTAATGGTTGGTATTATTTTATTGTCTAATATTGATTTAACTATTTACACTTCTACTTTTCAATCCACAGTTTAGCACTCATACCTATGGCTTTTACTTTTATGTTTAGCACATCTTTTTGTCAAGTGTAAGAATTTAATTTCAAAAAAACAAGAACCTGATACCATATAGACAAGTCTCTATGTTTATGTTTAAACATACYCATTTTAAAAAATGATTATTTATAAAAAGAGCCTGCTTATAGCTTTCTTCCAAACCATGTTTATCACAGACTCTACCAAGCTATTCCTATTTTTAAGTGTCCCTTTTAGGGTGTCCTGCTGCCTTCAAGTGATATGTTTCCCCCCTCAGCCCCCTGCCTCTAAATTTAATGCAAAAAGAAAATCAGTAACCGACAATTTCAAGCAAAAAATATAAAGCACTATAACATTACCTACATTGCCTTTTACAGAACTAAGTTCTCAAAAACTCTAGAAACTTTGTGGAAATTTAACCACTCAGTGTTGAAAAGGCACAGGATTTTTGTGCTCAGAGACGTCCAGCAACAGTGCTTTTAGCCCAGCCTGAAAGCTAAGATCTGAAAATTCACAGATTGCCACTTACAGTAGAACCCATCAGATTTTACTGATTCTCCTGCCCGAGAAATCCTGCAAATCTATACAAGACTCTGCTTCTACTGCAAGAGGAAATGAGGTGAAATTACTCTTACATATGCCCAGGAATGGTGTAACAATGATGCAAGCTATTCATTGCTAAAAACCTCACAAAGTTGTCGTGTCTGTGTTAGTTTCTGTTCCATGGCACATGAATGGGAAAGTATTTTTCACATATGAGAGGAGTTTAATTGTACATGAAGAAAGCTTATTTTGGTCCACTTGTCCAGCTTCCTAAGGACAGCATATTGGAAAGGTGACCAGTGACAGTTCAAAAACCAATGTAAAAGTCAATAAAAATAATTTGGTATTTCTTAAACCTGCAGTGTCATTATTTCTCCTAGTCATCCACTTTTGCATTCTGTGTGTCCACTAACTGTTGTGTTTTTAAGTCTTCAGCTTGTTCATGATGTTCCTTATCTGCATCATCTGCTTGATTAGGTTCCTTTTTTTCTACTTCTCCTTGATCAACACTTTGATATTCTACTTGTTGAAGGTCTGTTCCTTCTATAAGTTCTGCCTGTACTTCTTCCATCTGTATTTGATTTACATGCTCAACATGCAACTGCTCCACATGAACTTCAGCACCTTGTTCAGTCTGAATGTGTTCAACTTCCAAGTAACTAATCTGCACCTGTTCTTGCAATTCCTCCATCTGTGTGCCTTTCACCTGATTGTCCTGTATGAGATCCTGGTGCATCTGTTCCACAGTAACCTGTGTAGGATCCACCTGTACCTGAATAACTGGTAGGACATGCACTTGCTCAACTTGTTCTATTATTGTCATAGACGTTACYGGTTCAGCTTCCATAGCTTCCACTGGAAGAACCTCTTCTGTCACTAACAGTTCTGAAATATTGTGCATTTCTTTGAGATGTCTTCTCAGCTCACTGCCTTGCATAAACCACAAATCACATAAGGTACAGTGGTTGGGTTTGTCACCAGTGTGTATTACCAAGTGGTCTTTGAACTGATCCCAGCTGTTAAACACGCTGTTACAAACCTGAAACAAAAGATACAGTGTGTTAAACAGTGCCAGTAGAAAAACCACAAAATAYAGTGCCTATCTAAGATCATGGCTCCACATCCTATAGCTTCTTGCTACTTGGATTAAACAAACATACAATGTAAGAGGTAAAAGCTGARTAGACAGCTTCAGATGAACAGGACACTTGATATTTATTCATTCTTTTTTTAAGAATGGTGAGCTACTTTGAGTGGTACATACATAAGACCTAAAAAATTAATGTGTCAGTACAGCATTTGAAATTTTGCTCATTTTTACCTCATCTGAATGCCACGTACAGTATCATACCACAATCAATATATAGTCTGGTACTCKCTAGTGTGGTAGTAGAGTTTTGGGTGTAAATCTGTTTATGCATTAATAGTGTACAATAAAAGTGTAATACAAACTGACCTTTCACTGACAGTCTAAATGTAGTACTACTGAACAACTTTTCCTTATCAGCTTTCACTTGCTCATGACATCATGAGGTTTACTAGGCTAGGCTGAACACTCCCRTTTTGTGATTTAAAAAAACCCACTTGAATGATTTCTGCAGATAAAACTTTCTAAWACTCCATCCCTCTTATTCCCTTCCAGCCAAAAGTACTGTCTCAGCTGCAGACGTGCTGTTTTCTCAAAGCACATAAGCTCCTTTCCTTCCCTTCAACTGGCACTGAATGTAAATAGCTGGAAAACAACACRCAGAGCCTGCAGAAATAAATGAGATGCAGGGTAGAGGAGACAGAAGAGTGGAGTAGAGTCAGACTTGAAGTAATAAAACCCACAAGCTCAGGAGTCTTTATCCATGCAAATGTTCTTGGCTGTAGAAAGCAACAAGAACACACATTTCAACACCCCGTCGCTGTTGGCAAATAGTTTTGAAACAGAATGCTTTATCTCTTCATAATTTGCATTAACAGCACAGAAGGATGATGGAGGGAGAATCTGACAGGGATAAACTTCAGCAGGTGTGTAGTGGAGACAAACATCTGTATTTTGCTGTTAAAGCCTGCTAAAATGGGTTGTGACACTATTGCCTAAGCTCTTCCTCCCCGAGGCTCACACTTTAGAAAGAGATTGCACATACAGTTCTTAAAATACTAAGATTATAGATAAGCACTGAAAATTACTTAGTCATATGTAAAGGTAATGACTATCAGCAATGCTCAGGCACATGATTACTGTTCTTACCACATGGAATCCAATTCAAGGCTGTCTTGGGTTGATTTTATGCTAACATTATTCCTATATTCCRCTTGTATGCCCAAAAGGTGCCTRTGCCTTTAAATCTGACCCAGAAGAAGGGGCAGGRGCAGCTGGGAAGGCAGCACAGGCGGTTAAAAGCTCTGCTGTATGCTGTGTGCAGGGCAGTTACATTGCTGCGGCTTAGCTAGCTTGGGTTTGTGAGCTTAAACAAACAGCTCTCCCTGGACTGCCACCCTTCTACGACTCCCTTGATTTTCTTTCTGGAGCAATTCAGCGGGGCTTCAGTCCAAAAACCGAGAGGCAAATGCTATCAGCAGGGGGGCAGGTGGGGACAAGCCACGCCGCTCTGTCTCGTCCYRGACTCTGGAAGAAGCCAGGCCAGCAACAGAAAAGCACACCAAGCCCTCTGTTTCATCCACAGTRAGGAGAGGACTACCACCAAGTTTTCCACTGTTACCCGAACCACCATGTGGACTTTTTCTTTTGTTTCTTTTTTTCCAGAGACAGGAGCCATGCCATCTTGTCTCCACACCATGTGCCGAGCTGCTAAGGGGGGAGGGTGTGGCGTGCATTCCTGAGTTTTTAAATATCTAACAGTTACTCAGTTTCTTTARTCTGTGTTCTGTGGGCACCTTGTTTCATTAATAAACTGTTTTTCTCTTCACTTTTGCCCAAAGATCAATTTCCTATTGGTGGGAAAAAATTATCGATTTTTTTCACATCAGAGGAAACATTTACTCTGTAACTTTTTTTCTGAAATCATTGTCTCAAACTGAGACAAAGGTATACATTGAAGAGCACCAAAAGTACTCATCAAGAAAGCACAGTTTTGTTTTCTCCTCTTTGTTCAGTCTACCAAGATCTTTTTGTTCAAATTTAGTTCTAAAAAGAAAAATTAAAAGAAAATTTATCCAAGAATTTATGCAGTTTCTGCAGGCTGAGGGGACACAAATCCACATTTGCAACATATGTCAGAGGATGAGAAAGTTCAGAAAATGGAAATTATGACTTCAATCAGCTCTTTGAAAATTACTTATCTCAACAGCTTTTCTAATGTCAGTCACATATAGTACCAAGTACCCTAGCAACCTCTACAGCATTTGTTTTACTTGAAAGATACTACAGATTGCCATCAAAAATTGAAATTACTTTKCAGACAAAATCAGTACATATAGTATTAAACAGAAGAATAATAAACAAGAAATGAAATAATACTTTGTATTTTTAGTGAAGCATGCTCAGAAATGGGAATGGCTGAGGTCAGTGTATCAAGAACCTTGAAAGAGAAGCAGAAAGACCAGTAAAATGAAGCCTACCCARAAGAATCTCTAAGTATTATAAGGTTCCACATTAGTAATTCCATATGTCAAATGTAGCTTAGATGTAAGAATTTATCTGCATTTTGTGGTTGAATGTGATCCAGGAGACCTCGTCACAATCAACAACTTCCTCATGAGAAGAGAGATGCAGGCCCTGATCTCTGCTCTGTGGTGCCCAGTGACAGGACCCAAGGAAAAGGCCTGAAGCTGTGTCAGGGGAGGTTTAGGTTGGATATCATAAAAGGTTCTTCACCCAGAGGGTGTTTGGGCACTGGAACAGCTCCCCAGGGCAATGGTCACAGCACCAACCTGACAGAGTCCAAGAAGTGTTTGGACAATGTTCTCAGGCAGGTGGAGTGACTCTTGGGGTGCCCTGTGCAGGGCCAGGAGTTGGACTCAATGATCCTTGTGGGTCCCTTCCAACTCAGCATATTCTGTGACCATTTTACTGAAGTAGCTCTTAAGAGACGTAAGTTCACTCTCATTGCCTTTACAGTTCAGGCCTCCCATGCTCCCTTAAAGGAGGGAGATGTCTAACCTCAGATTCGGCTACTTCCATTACCCACCTGACATTCGTACAGCTTCTTTCTTCCCTTTTTAGCACCAGCTCCAGACTGACAGGCTGTCAGGTGACATTTGAGCGTGCTATTCCTAGCAAAACGTTCATGGCAGTTTGGACATTCAAAGGGTTTTTCACCTGTTAAGACAGATAGAAAGATTTGTAAGTGTATAAAACCACCCATTCTTCTTTCAGGTCTCTCTTCTTCTATCTCCCTCTTGTCTAGGTTGATAAATATGCTGATAAAGATGTGGCCAACTGGAATATTCTGTAGAAGGAGAGATGGAAATACAACAAAAAAGGGCAAAAAACTGATGTAGAGTCATAACTCTCATTTAGAATAAGATCAATATGGCAATTACAAGTAGTCCATTAAGATACTTTCAGGTATTTGTGGAAATTATATTACTATTCTGGTAAAATATCTTAAAGAAATAGCAGGTGTTTCACACTTTTCATCTGATAATAGTTACAGCTAAAGAATCAAGAATAGTAAAGAAGGAAATGTTTAAATAATACCTTTTCTTTTCAATAATAACAGCTTATGCTTGAGAGCTGAAACAGAACTCCAGAAAACAAAGTTGGCACAGAATGACTGTGAAATAACAATGCATCAGTAGTAAAACAAAAAAGCCTACGCCTGATTTCCCTCTAAAATACAATGTAGAGAAAGCACAGAGGAACATAAATGGGCACAAGTAAGATAAAAATTCCTTTTAGTCTGGCCACTTCATTTTGACGATTGTATCAAACATAGAAGCTAGCTAATGACAACAGTAAGGGAGGTTGAAAGCAGGTAATTTTATCATCCAAGGAACTGTCATCAAGTAGTAATGAACAAAAGGTGTTGAATCCCACCATGCACAAACACAATAATATTCAAGCAAATTAAATAAAAATAAACTGGAAGAGTGTGTTTCCTCTCAAAGTCCGATAATTAATCTGTATAGGTACTGAAACCAACACCACTACTGGTTAAAACACATATCTTAATGAACTGCAGAAGTTTTGAATACCGTAAGGATCAGTCCTAGCTAGTTTAAAAGTGCATTTTCAGGAATGCAGTTGTTAATGGATATTGAGGTAAAGGCCAATAAACCAATCTTCAGAAATACAAGTTCCTAATTAACTTTTCAAAAGAAATTCACATGTAGTTTATGTTTCATTTATTCACCGAAAAACTATGGAATTATGTTAAATGGTGGGAGAATGCCCCTCAATGGTTACAAAATGCTACGTTTTTGGAGAATGTTGTACAGGTGATGCAAAGGATGCTAAACTTTGCTTCAGTCTTGCAGGTCAAAAATCAAGGATTTTGCCTAAGCAACTAGTGGTTTGGAATTAGGTGATTTTCAAGGTCCCTACCAATGCAAACCATTCTGTGATAGTGTGATACACGACAGAGCATGCTTGAATGATCAAGGAGCTCCTGGACAAACTCAAACACAAAAATGAAGTCCATGGGACCTGATGAGATGCATCTGTAGGTCCTGAAGGAGCTGGTGAAGGAAGCTGTTAGGAACTATCCATAAAATTTGTGGCAGTCTGGTGAAGTTCAAGCTGACTGGAAAAGCAGAAGCATAACCTTTTTGAAAAAAGGGGAAATAAGGAAGACCTGGGGAACTACAGACCAGTCAGTCTCACCTCCATGCACTGAAAATCATTGAGTAGATCCTCCTGGAAGCTATGATATGAAGATAGGCTGAGAGCACTGGGATTGTTCAGCCTGAAGAAGAAAAGGCTTCAGGGAGATCTTAGAGCACCTTCCAGTGCCTAAAGGGGGTGTAAAGGAAGGCTGCAGAGGGTGTTTTTACAAGGGAATGCAGTGATACCACAAAGGGGCAATGGCCTTAAGCTGAGAGAGAGTAGGTTTAGATTAGGTAGAAGTTCTTTTGTCAGAGGGTGATGATGTACTAAAACAAGTTTCCCAGAGAAACTGTGGGTGTCCCATCCCAGGGAAGTGTTCAGGGCCTGACTGGATGAGGTTCGGAGCAACCTGGWCTAGTGGAAGGTTTCCTGCCCATGACCCCAGAGGGTGGAACTAAATGATGTTTAAGGTCCATTCCAACCTTCCAAGCCATTTTATCATTCTGTTACTGTCCCATTGATATTTTAATGTAATTGCTGGTCTAGTGATTGAACAACAACAGGATCAAATATTTTAGGACATTTTCTCACAAGCCTTTCAGTTTCATTTTAGCATTCAACCAGCACTGTATAGAACTCCAAATTTAGAAAGCCTGTAACTGAACGAGTTTTTTCATTCACCTTAGGAGACCACAGTTAAATGCTGGTATCTATTTTGATGTTAAGCTTCAGGCTTTTGAACACGTTAAACTGGAAGTAAGTAGATTCCATATGTTACTTATTAGATCAATACATGTTTAGAAAGTACTCTGTATGTCCTGTGATATGCTAACTTGCTATGAATAAAAAATACTTTTTTTTTCCGAGAGCAACCAACATATTATGAACCTTGGATTAGTCTAGTTRTCTGCCACAATTTTTTTTCGGAATGCATTTTTGTTAAGTAGCTTGTATTTGAATTGCTCATAATGGAGAAATATTCCCTGCTTTATAGAGCATAAGGACTTGCCAAGGATTGTTTATAAATGGAACTTTTAAGAGGCTGTTGACAATAGACTGGACACTATAATGCCTCAGCACTAAGTAGTCCCATACACAGATACATTCTAATTAAAGACATTCTAATTAAAAGCTATTAACAGTAACAAGCTGCAAAAGAAATAGAGCTGCTAGCCTCCGTTACATTTTTACTGATGACTCATGACTGGTATATTAAACAAAAACATTTGGAAGATCAAGACCACATACATTTTAAGTTCAGTTATCTGTGTCATGCTCAGTGTCTGTTCTGTCAGCAGACTTCTCAGTGAGATGAAGTAGTAATCTCCCATACTACAAAGAATTAAGAAGGAACACAAATCCCATTGTACTCAAAAGTGCTATCCAGATTTCAGAGGCAGATTTCACAGAAAAAAAAATGTACTATGATGACTAGAAATGTTTTGCCAGTTTTAGTAGCTTTGCTTAATTAACCAGGAAAATTGAAATCATGCATGAGATGTTAAGAGGAAGGGTAAAACTTTCCAAACAACATAGTACAAGAGATAATTCTTTGAGAGTATTTTATGTCTAATAGTCATTTGCTTAGACATTCTGTTAAATACAGAAACTCTCTAGACTGTATTCCACCAAGAAAATCGTGATTCAAATCATATTTCAAAAGAAACATTTACTAGAATTGTTTTGAAAATAAAAGTAGCTCCTTGGTTTGGTTGCTTTGAAGAAGGAAACGCCTTAAGGAAATATTCTGAAAAAAATCCTTGAGATTACACAAATGTGACAGAGAAGTTTCTTTACTACTTTCTGGTTTTAGGTGCCTGTATTTAATCAACTCAATCCCTCAAAAGTTTACATCAATGGAAAACAATGAGCAAACAAAAACGTGAACAAACAAAAGGAACAAAAAGACACACTATCATTTTAGCTGTAACTAGAAGCCAAGTATTCCTAGCACTCAGGACTCATGTGTTCTCTTCAGTGTAATATCTATTTCACCAAAATGTGCAAAAGCCCAGAATAGTAGACTGAAGGCCAAAAGCACAGGACTGTAACAATGTTCTTACCTGTGTGCTTCCGGAGGTGCTCTTTAAAATGTCCAAAGTGGTCGAACTGCTTGTCACAGTACTGGCATACATGTATTTTCTTGCCAGGTCTTTGCTTCTTGCTGGCACCACCTTCATCAAGGTGGTAAAGGGTGAGGTGCTGTTTCAAAGCACTCTCTCGTAGGTATCTTTTATTGCATATGTCACACTTGTAATTCTCAGTAGAGTGTGTTTTCATGTGTTCCTTAAAATGGTAAAACAATTTAAATGAACGATTACATTTCTCACAGTGGAATAAATTGTTCATGTGTGACAGCTGAAGTTCCACAATTTCAATACCTTCTACCTGTTTGCACGAGGGGTCAGTTGCACTATCACCTTCTTCTTGGAGCTGGCATTTTCTCTCTCCCTGACGATACTTGCTGGTGATATCCGCCAAAAGAGCCAAAGCAGATTCATCTGATGTACCTGTTGTCTGTATGTACTTWATGGATTGCTCTGCAGAAGCTACTTCTTCAAGGGTTTCAATGYTGTCATCTTCCACTTTCATTGTCCCTTCAGCAATCTCAACCTCAATTTCAACAGRCTCTGATTCTGCAGATGGCAGTGTTTCTGTGATAACATTAGAGGTTTCAGCAATCTTCCACTTTTTTGATTTATTTTTAACTTGAGCTTCATTTGATTCTAAGGGTGATGAATTTTCTTTGTTCCTGAAAGTGTTTACATAAACATGGTTAAGATCCATTAACAATGACATACAAACTCCTGCCTAGTAATGAGCTTCTGCATCCACCAGTCCCTAGCTCTTTCTCTGAATGATGAGAATGAATCAACTGAATGATGACCACATAATCTGTGTATATGTCAGAAGCTAATTTGTCCTTAATCTACACTCCTTAGTGCAGTAAAATAATATGATTAAAGCTGATAAAAGTATTCTATATAGCTTTGCTTGAATGATACAAAGCACCTATCAAGAAGAAAAGCCAGTTAACCTAATCWCACAGGTTTATCTAAAATTTGTGGAATTCTGTACTTGGAAAGAAAACTCCTCTAATAYAATGAATTCTTTGGGCTGCCTACTCAGAAATAAGGTTCAAGTCCCTCCTATGCCATTTACCTCTTAAGCTCTGGAGTGTGTGCAATTGCTAGCACTACTTAGAACTTATTAGAAAACACTTCAGTTGTGACTTCACACAATGGTTATACACACAATAGTTATTATATCTTGTAATTCAGAAAGGCACACTGCCAACAGGTGACATAAAAAGACCACCAGGATGAGGAAGGACTATTCTAGTTTAATTKTCTTGGGTTAAACACAGCCCTCAGTTCTGTGCTGCTCCTTGTATAACACACACACACAACGTCCCTCCTCCAAAATGTCGGGGATGGTATGTCATCTCAAACACAAATAGAGCCGAGTGGGKCAATGCTTTCAAGTTGTCCAGAGCACTTCTGTGCTGCAGGTTTTACTACTGATCATCAGTTTCAAAGTATTTGGCTGGCTACCTTTCAGACTCACTGGGGTAAGCTACACTTTTAACTTTCCTTTGCACCACAATCAATCCTTTCATGTACTGCACTCCCTATTGTTTCCACGCTTTCTAGTAACACGAGACAAGACTTTGTCCAGTATCTTAAAGTCATATGTTAGAAATGTGTAACTAATGATGTAATGCAGGCACCCTACTCTGTTCATGCATAGAAAAACAGCAGCTAAACCCAGTTTCATATGGTCTGGATTTCTGATGTCTACAATATGACAGTTACATTGCTGCAAGGAGCTCCTGGATCATGTACCAAAAGTAACCAGTGTAGCATGCACAAGCAATGAGAACATGAGAACACTTTATGGGGATGAAAGGGGATGAAAAACAGCACAATGGGRCTGGCACCCACATTTTTCAAGCTGGACTTTGGCAGTGGATTACAGTTCCTGGTACTAGATAATGGATGCTGCAGCAACATTTGATTGAATATTGAACCCTGATAAAACTGACTTTTAACAGTTACRTTCATTCAAGAAGTTTGAGAGATTAATTTTGCAGCAACAGTTTTTAAGATCACTGCTCATTTTCTCAGAAATAGCAGAAAGCTGCATGAAATCAAAACACCAGCACAAATTTGGTCATATGGCGTGATTACCAGAGGAACATCATCACTGTCCATCAGGTGTGGGCCACCARACAGCAGAGACCAGCTATTAGTCACCACAGCATCACAGCCCTACAATATCAGCAACATTTACAATCCGTGTCACTTTTCATYGAGTTCTAGCCCAACAAATGCAACATTCTTGTTTTACCCTCTGTAATTCTGACATGTATATTACAGTAGAATATATTGTCCTACACAAGTTAAGGAGGTCCAGTGTAAGGAAAAGCACTGCAAACCACTGGCAAGCCAGCTATTGCCAGCTAYTGAGACTCTCTCCTTCAGTGTTGGGAAGAAAAAGAAGCTTACATGCTTACCTGATTTCAAGTGCTTTGATTGCTTCTAGCATCTGTAGATACTCAGCTGCTTTCCAAACATCATTTGCTTCTTCCTCCCCTTGAACCATTAGTTTTGCTGTATAGGTGAACTCAATTAGGTGGCGAAATGCCATGTTACTTACACCTGTATACACGCAAGAGAAACAAGTTACCTTTAACAATTCCTCAGTCTCATCTTCCCAGTGAATCTTGCACACTTGCCTTTACATAATTTTGATCACAGTACGGTAGCTGCCAGTTTCCTAAAGATGACACCCCTAAAAGGCTCCAGAGAACCACTGAATGGTTTAAGTTGGAAGAGACCTTAATAATGATCTAGTTCCAAATTCACTCATGGAATAAAAAAATCTACTAGAGAAACATGTGAATCTGGAACAAGCATGGAGTTTTGCCATGACAAAGATAAAAGGAAGGATAAGATGGACAAAAACCTGCTTGAATAATACATAGATATAAACAGAAAAATACTATCCCTGGAGGCTGAAATGCTGCTGCAGAACTTCTTCCCTGCGTACCACGTAAGTATTGCTCTGTGTCTGTCATGCTTTTGCGTCCCAGCCCAAGCATCTGTCATTGGCCAACATCAGCCTTTTTCAGCTGCAATTCTCAGGGAAAGGTTTTGTCACTGCTAGTCCTGAAAACATACAGGGTCTGCCTGATTTCTACTAGCCATATATTAGGGGAATGAAGGGGAAAACAAAATGAAAAAGCATCACATAATCTCCCATTTTCCCATCCAATGTGTTTAATACTATTCTTAGTTTAATTTTTCTTCAGGGAGGTTTTCTTTCCAGTGATGGCAGCTGTCTCAGAACAACTCAAGAACTAAGATCTAGAAAGCTAACTGATTTGACCAAGCACTTTCAAGTGTTCAGGGTCAGGCTGGATAAGGCCATGACCTACCTGGTCCAGTGGGAGATGCCCGTGCTCATGGCAAGGGAGGTTGAGCCTAAATGATCTTTAAGGTCCCTTCCAACCCTTAATATTCTATGATTCCAGGCACTGGCCAGTACCAAGGATGCTATGATAATTTCTAGCTTGAGCACACAACTTTGAATGCTTTTATTTGCACGAGTCAGATTACCTTCAATCTCCACCAAAGGCTCCTGAGTGAAATCTTGGAAGAATTTGTGGAAGAACTGGCTACAGGCAGCAAGAACTGCCTTATGAGCTTTGAAATGGTGACCTGCAAAAACGGACAGAAATTTTGGTTTAGGGTAACACGTTCCTCCCTCCCTTCATAGTGCAGAGAAAGTGCAGATGAAGAAATAAAGTCCACCCAGTGTAAACATCTATTCCAGCAGGATATACTGTTTCTCCCTGTAATATGGGATACTACTGCAGCTGGCTCGTCTCTTCTCACATAGAACCTTGCTGACATTGCTGACCTTGCTAAAGCTCTGCAACTCAACCCAGCTGGAGGATTCACTCAATCCAGCGTTTCTCTTTTTAGATATTTAAGAAATTAATTATGGGACATTTCTATGCAAATTTTTTTTCTGCATGATGACTTGGGCTCAGCTCTGTACGTCTTGGGTTTTTGTTGCTCCTACAGACTGATGTATGTTACCACCACCACCAGCATGAACACCACTGCAGAACAGAAGGGCTTCCACTCTATTCTTTCTGTCTTCAGACTGTATTTCTTCTCTCCAGTGGAGGCATGAACATTTGTAAGGCTCAATGAGACAGCGATAATAAAAGAAGCAGCATGGATTAGAATTACACAGCTGCATACAAAACCATGTTTTTCTTCATTTGCTTACCACCTTGGAATCTGGACTCTGTAGGATCCTTTTCATTCAAGTGAATTGCTGTTATTCTTTYAAAGATCAGGTGGTACTCCTTTAGCTAAATCTGTCCTAGTGGACACTGCCTATATTCCCTGTAGTGTTCATACATTCTAAGACATGTCTGGCATATGAAGCAGTCTTAAGTAATCTACCACATACCACCTTTTCTAAGGAGATGATAAGCACTTGGAGCTTTGCCATCCATTTAAAACAGTACTTAGTCCTTAAAACACATACAAAAATGCGTGCTTCTACCCTTTCTGAAGTATATATTAAAACACTAGCCAGATACCAGAGAAGCTGCTGTAAGAAGCAAATATTTTTTCAAGGTGTGGGGCTTTTTTTAATTTAAACACAGTATTTGTAAAAGTTCTCTGCATGCAGTCAGCCAGCTCAAGTCAGAGAAAAGTATTTGAACAATGTTTTGGGAATCCTAAGCATATTACATACAGCACAGTAGTTTTGAAGAGGGCTTCTATATGAAAATATTTAGCCTCTTATTTGGAAAAGCAGAAGAAAAATTATTAATCACTGCAATGAAGCTTTGCAAGTGACTTGCACACAATTACAGAACAAGAATTTTTTCATAGCCCAGTATGGCAGCTGACCCATGAAAAACCCAACAGCATCCCAGCACAGAACTCCTTGTATAACAACTGGTTCTCAGGCCTGTACATACCATCAACAATAAGAGTGATATCTGTAAACTGGTCCTGCTCACGTTGTTCATTCAGTCTATCCAAAATAACTTTATAGTGTTCAGGGAATTCCTGGATACATTCCATCGTTTCCTCAGCTTCCATGGGGAAAGGCCTAGTCTGCAAAACAAATGTGGTATGAGAGTAAGAATTCTGTGCCACTTAATAAATACCGTGCACAGTCAGGTTATTATACAAATGTGAACTAGCACTTTGAAGGGACTACAAAACTGATGGAAATCTGTCTCGCTGACAGATTTTTTACCCAATGTTAGCGGACAGGTAGGAAATGACACAGTCTATGATGTGGAATATTGTCTTATTTAGACACMTTAAAAAACAGTCAAAGAGTATTTTTTTATTTTACAGATTCAGCAGGGATCCACCACCCTCAAGGCAAATACTGCATGGATACAATATCTCCACAGCTACTTACTTAACACCACAACAGCATAATGTCAGAATCTTTAYAGAGTTACTTCTTGCAATCCCACCAATCCACTTGGTTGACAAACAGTTCTTAAAGCTCTTATATTTAAGTCACGTTTTACAGCTCATGAACACAAGATGTTTGCTTCCTTTAAATAGTAATAGAGCATTTTACTACATAGTAATAGAGGATGTAATAGAACAGCAATTCTTAATTTCTGAGCACATCACAATTGCCAGGGATTTAATCTGCTGTCACACCCAAGGTATTCATCCATCCTACTTACACTTCTTCCCTTGTAAAGTGAAATATTCTTTGCCAGTCTTGAAAGAGACACATAATGCTTGTAATCTGATAGTCCTTACTAATACAATAAACATAGCTGGGGGTGGGAGTTGCAGAGGATCTGAGTCCTGGGGAGGTTTAGCAGAATTCTGTGCCTATGGTGGAAATGTAGACAGTAGTCTGCTGCCTATGCAAAAGAACCTCAGGAGAGCATCCAAATGATTCAATGAAAGCACTTCACAAATTACCTCCAGGCAAAATTACTTCAAATCCATGTAGCAACACTAATCTTCAACTCCCACATTAACATGGCTTACACTTAGAATGCGACAGAAAAAAAGAATTATGGAGTTCCTGTTTTCACTACGAAACACACTCTTTCTTGCCTCTCAGAAAAAAGCTGCTCATAAGGAAGTAGTTTTGCCAAGAGAATGAAATAGAGCAGAAGCAGCCACTTAGGGAAATCCAGCCCTATCTGCTATTGCTATATTGCCAATCACAAAAATGTTGTCCACAAAAATCGGATTTGTTACCTGGTGTGCAATGAGCCAATAATTACACACTCAATGTGACACTGATTATTTATTTCAGAGTTGCATAAGCCTGGGTGCCTGAGGAATTCCATAAAAGAAGTACCTAACTATCAAAACTTTTTACTATTWTACATTTTAGCAAGCAAAGGGATTAGTGTTCATTGGTTAAAAGCAACATAGTTCTCTTATTAATTAGTACTCTCTCTTCTATTGGTTAATGATATTCTTGCTTCCCACACTAATTAATCCACATGCTTAGTCTCTCTCTTCTTTTGAGCCAGTGGGTTTCTAGGGTTGGCRGCTGCGACTTCCCCTTGCCAGAATTACCTGTTACCCAGTTGTAGCTGATACCAGCATAATTGCTGAGTTTATTTTATTAGTTTCTTCCCTATTTTTGGGATCCTGCTACAWGTCCCTGTGGTCCGTAAATTCTGAATTCTCTGTGTCCACTATCAGTGATAGAGCCTGGCAAGAAGGATATATCACCTCTCCATAGGTCTGAGGTCACTGACCTATATCCAGCCCCAAACATGAAGAAGGCAATTCAACCAACAAGTAATTTGGTTTTTTAGCACTACGACATCACTTTGAGGTTGCTGGCTGCTCTCTGYTTTACAGGTTAAATCTTCCTTCTTGTTTAAGAGGCTTGACAAAGATCAAACATCAAAGCACATCCTTTAAGAAAATTTTGCATATTCTGTATTTTGCAGCAGAAACACCTGTCAGGGTCTTCAAGAGGGCAGAAGAGGCCAGACTGCAGGGGAAGATGAGGTGGAAGGGAGCGGATGCTGCTGCTGTAGTCATGTCACCTCATCTGTAATGATGAGTCTAAGACAACCAGAAGCTCCTGCTTTTCTTCCACCATCTGGTATTTCACATAAAGTCTCATGTGGGAAGGTGTCAACTACCTACTTCACAGTTTAATTCTTCTTGCCCATTTTCAACACATCAWAAAAGGGCAGATGACTTGCAATTAAAAGCATAATTCCTTAAAACAAAATTCTGACCTCCAACTCTCATTATTTTCGCCTACCCAAACGTGCCTTACTTCGAAACCAGTTGTAGGGATATCTTAAAAAATGCCCCCAAACCTCAAAAACAATAGAACAAACTTATCCCAGCAAATCCAAGATACTTTAGTATCTTTCTTAGAACTCTAACAAAACATAACAAGAACCTACAACTTATGTTAGGCAGTTCATTAATTAACACAGGACTAGTAAAAATGTGAATTTACTGTGTATCTAAATGCAGTTGCAGCATTCATTGAGTAYTCTCATTTTAAAAAGCTCTGTCATACTGCACAAAAAAGCCTGACAGAACAGCACATGTTCAATATGAGCATGACTGCTTTGGTGAAAGGAGTGAAAACTACAGTTGGGAAAACGAAGCAGCCAAGACAGACAGAAGTAATCCAAATTCCCATTTATGAGTGAGTTCACAGATGAGGGACGGAGAGAGAGACTTCAGTTGTTTACACAATTTCCTTCAAAGACTCATTGAACTACTGCCTTAACCTTATCACGCTGTAACCCTGGCCGCAYTTCCTATGATGTGCACATGACTCGCAGAGCTTTTTTTATAAAATCCACCTCAGTAAAGCCATGTAATTGTAACTATTCTCCTTGGATTTCAGGCACCAAATGTTTGATTGCCGCACACCGATGCCSGGGTAGCGCAGGCGGGGCAGTGTTGGGGCAGGTCGGGTGACTCGGAGGAGCTGATGCGGGGCGCCCAGAGCACACCGCCATCTTGGGAAAGGAGCGGCGGGCTGTGTGGTGCAGAAGCAGGAATTCCTCACGCACTTTTCCAAACGTTTTTCTCAGAGCCCACGCTCTGGCAGGGCGCAGGCCCCCATCCCGCCCCTCGGGGCCACAGAGCGGACGCGGGATGGGCGCCGCTACCGCCGGGATCGCCAGCACAACGGCCGCCAGGGGGCGCCCCCGCCGCCTCCGCCCCGCCCGGGGCTCCCGCCACCCGCGCGCGCCTCCCGCGGCCTGCGGCCCGCGCGCTCCCCAGCCACCCGCGGCCTCATTGGCGGCCGCCCGTGTCAGTCAGCGCGACCCCCGCCAATCGCGAGGCGCGGGCAGTGCTCGCCCCGAGAGGAGAAGCCAATGAGCGGSCGCCGAGTGCCCGGAGCGGGCGAAGGCGGAAGGCCTGGCCCGCGCCCAGGGCCCACCGGGCACGGGGTATCCGGGCGCGGTGCGGGCGGCGCAGGCAGGCGCGGGGGTCCCGCGGGGCGCCCCGGGAGGGTACAAGACCGCTGCCGGCCCGAGACTGGCGCTCGGTAGTGCCACCGCCTCGTTAGTCCTTATTACGTCATCAAAGCGCGCATTAAATCGATCCCTTTTCAATTCCCGGCCGGGTCGCGGCCCGGCGACGCGGCGCCCCGAGGGGTGAGGAGGCGGTTCCGCTGGGGACTCACCGGGAGTAGCTCCTCGCCGCGCCGCTTCCCGCTCCGCCGCCGCCGCTTCCTGCTGCCCGGCACGCTGGAAAGCGGGGCGCGCGCCGGCCAATCCCGACTCGCATTCCCGGCCTGCCCCGCGGTTACCTTCCACGCGACAGGGCGCGCGCACGGCGGGGGCGGGGCTCGGCGGCCCGGGGCATGCCGGGAGTTGTGGTCCGTGAGTGTGCCAGGTTCAGTGGCAGAGCGTGTCAKGCTGGAGGGGAGCGCAGCGTGGCTCATGTGGCCCAGCCTCCCTACAGAGCACACGGCACAGGAGTGTCCAGACAGTTCGTCAGTATCTCCAGTGAGTTAGACTCCACGGCCTCTCTGGGCAACCTGTTCCAGTACTTGGTCACCCGKGCTGGAAAGTTCTTCCCCATGTTCAGGTGGAACTTCCTGTGCATCACTAACTGCCTGATGTTTCTTGTCCTGTTGCTCGGCACCCCCGAGCAGAGTCTGGTCCATGCTCTGACCCCTTCCTGCAGGCACTGACAGACATTAGTGAGGTCCAGCCAGAAGRGTTGTCTCTTCTCAAGGCCAAACAGGCCCAGCTCCCTCAGTCCTCGTAATAGAGATGCTCCAATCCCTCGATCATTTGTTCAATTCAAATGTTCCTCTTGCACACGGGAARTGCCTGTGTGTCCTGTTCTAGATGCATTGTGCGGTTGCATTGCAGTGTAATGTGCATTCCTGAGCATGGAAGGCCAGGCCATWCTGGAACGCAGCTCGTGTTAGGGTCTCATACACCCTTCACAGATTCACTTTGGCCCTTGTACCTTCCACTCTGTTACACAGCCACTTTTCCATAGGGTTCTATAACACTGTTACTTTATAACTAAGATTGAGCTGTGCCCAAAACGAGTGTCATGAAATGGYAGGTATCACGGTGTGAAAGGCTGCAGTTACATACTGCCCAGCAGCCCTCATTCTGTGGTGCCCACCTGTTCCACTCTCAGCTCCAAGACCCCACGGCTGCRGAAAGAAAGGCCCAGACAGCACCTGCAGCTCCCAATAATCTGGGTTATTTGGCTGAGGCTCCTTAGGAAGAGACATAAGTGCATGGCACAGGCTGCAACCAGCACYCTGTCACCCTGTCTGAGCCCTGACMATGTGAAACTCGGGTTTCCTTTCTAACTGGAGTCTTTAGGAGTCCCTTGGTCATCCAGGTTTCATGCCCTGCCACCACATTAAAATGTGCTCACCCAAATAAATCAGTGTAATAATTTAACTTGTCAGCACAGACAGCATGATTCTCCCTTTGACAGACTCTACATTGATGCTGARCAACTGAAAAGCAGCCTCATGCAGTGGCTCTATATTCGAATGAGTTCACTCATGTTAATACCTGGAAATGTTAATTCCTTTAAAATTTAATCTCCCTCACTTATCCATGCTGCCACATCTATACCATTACTTTTGCCATGTTCTTTCTACACTGAAAAGATAAATATCTACGAAGTTAAGGCAGCTATTTGGCAGAGAAATCTTACAACATCAGGCAAGTTTAAGTCGTAGATATTTGATCAAGTTCAAAATAATTTTTTATACTCCTTAATACACAGACCCTGAAAAATGTGTACAGCATTTTATAATGCAAGAATATAAGAAAATTGTATGAATACTGATGACTTTTAACACATAATAAAAAAGTTTATTTGCTTACATTATTGCTTAATGGCCTTGTTAATAATAGCATTGTTCTTGTTAGGAGGTCTGCTCAGATGTTTGCAGCCTAGGAGCTGCCTGCCACACCATATTTGTTTTCTGGTACAGAGCAGCACATAAACAATGTTGATGCTTCCTGCATTTAAAAATAATATAAAGGTTTGTTTTAAACTACAGCAGATCCARTTTTTAGTGGAAGAACTGTATCTCCAGTATCTTATAATTAAAATAGAAATATTGCTGAAGTTTTCAGTATAGCAGAGTACAACACAAGAATTAAAATTTCCCATTCCAGCACCTTCTACCTATCCAGTGTTGGTGGCTTGCTTGTTTTTGATTAATGTATGGTTTGTTCTGACTATTTACTTTTTTTTCTCATGGTATTTTCCACTGTGTTTCTTTTCTCATATGGCTTCACCCATCTACTTTTACTGCGAGATTAGGCTGAAGCTTTTAAATGAGCAGGTCATACTTTGTCTTAATAGCTTTTCAAATGATAAATTACGCTGACTAAGCCATATCTCTTGTGTTCTCCTTTTCCTCTCTCAGACATGGGCGTGTTGCTTTCTACCTCTAGGATTTCCAAGAGCTATGTTACAAAACAATGCAATTTAGTTTTAGTAAGTCTGAAAGCTACCTGGTTTATAGTGCATTTTATTTACATAAGAATAAGTTAAGCAAATATCYGAAAGATCTTTATCAATATCTCTAGTTTAACCTGTTTTAGCCGTTTGTATGGCTAAAAATTGCATATGCTTTTTCTTCTTTTCCAGAATAATCTCAAGGACACTGGAGAATCCTATATTCATTAAGATAAGCTGGTAAGTCTTCTGGACATAACATTCATCTGAGCATGCGAAAATTACTGAAGTGAAGATATTCTCTTCTAGCTCCAGCCTTCTCACAGCAGCATGGAAAGGGCTGAAATCATCTGTTCAGGCTGAGCGTTGCCAGCCTCTCCCGGAGGAGCAGTAAAGTAGCAAGYGGACAAAAATGAATACTGAAGTAATAAAGTGTGAATCATGTTCCTCTTCTTTAATAAAGGAAGCATCTATTTGTCTGAAAAAAATGCAGGAATTAATAAACTGGAGGTGTGAAATCAAGAATTCAGAAGGCCTGCTTACATGCAGCATTGAGTAGATAACCATTGTCCAAAGCAGGTGATTCAGATAATAAATGAAATCAAAAGGGACCATTAGCTCATCTAGTGCAAGGCCTTCCACCTAGCAGCCTGTGACCTACACCCAGCTTGCTGGACAGTTTTGACAGGCTCCCCAAATGGTTTTGAAAGCTGCTTAATGCATTCATAACACACCCAGATCTCCCACATCAGAACCAAATTATTCACCAGGCAGGTACAGAATACAGATAGCTGCAATGTGGCTTTTATTGTCTGTTCTATTGGGAAAATTCTTATGAAATCAACTGCTCATTCCTGTAGTGTTATCAATCATTTGCAAAAGTCTTCKATGTATCAGATGGCTCAGCACGTCTCTGTTGCACAGTGACTTGTTCTGTGCATGAAAGGGCTTTACTGTCATGCCTAGAGCAGACCAGATGTGTTGTGTTATGCAAGAGGAAAACATTTCTGTAGAGCCCCTTTCATAGGTATGCCGAGGGCAGCGATATCATTGGTTGTGCTTCTGACAGAGAGCTTTTCTGTTAATCCTCCTAATTTTTTTTTAGTTTTTTCCAGAGTGAAGGGAAGATCTAAGGAGTTTAATGACAGTCAGAATGATAGTGGTGAATGAAAATGCAATGCTTGAAAGCTGTAATGTGTTGAATTGTGGATTGATGTCAAAACTATTTAAACCTTACTCCTGTGACACAAAGGTGTCAGCCTGTTCCTTCATTATCTTTCTATTTTCAGAGGGAATGTCCAGCTAGGACAGGATGTGCATTTGTATCTATTCAGTATTAWCTGCTGACGCACGAGCTCCATGCCAAGTCTTATCTCTGTTTACAAGTTTCATATTTTTGTGACCCCAGAATGATCAGCTGACCGGTGAAATCAGGGAGATCAGTGTCTGGTGAACACTGCAAGAGATGGTGATTGTATTCTAGTTCTTATCTAAATATTTTTTTCCACACGATTTCAAGTATCTGGAAGAAGCAGCAAGTCCAACAACTTGCTATCAGTTTAATAAACCCCAGTGATTTGGATTCTGCGGGATTACAAGAAGCATGCCAAAAGAAGTTAGGTGTTAAATACTTAGCTTTTTTCTTTTCTTTTAATCCCAGAACACAGAATCATTCATATAAATATAGAATGGGTTGTGTTGGAAGAGAGTTCCAACATAGAGAGTATAAATTTGACWGGCCTTGTCTAGGTCAGTACTTGTCTGGAAAACCTCTTAAGGAAAACCTGTGTTAAAAAGTTATCTGTTTTTCTTGTTAAGATATGCTGGTTTTGTATGCATGTGCATTGTTCATCTGGAGTAAAAATAACATACACAGACATTGTTATTAAAGATTTCATATATTTAGTATGTACCTCTTCAGATGTGACCCAAATGTTTCACAGCCACATCTTTAACCTGATTTGCAAAAATATTTTTGTTTTGTGGATTTTATTTTTTTTTTTAAATAAGAAACAGGGGATACAGCACAGGACATGAAATGTGGTGACTTTTCTAGCTCTCCTTCAAAATCCATGAAAATCTACAGAGTCTGGAAGGGATTAGAGCTAAATTGTAAGAAAAGGTTTTGACCTAGCCCTCAATCAGTGCTGGACTTCTCAGTATTATACATGCAGAAACATTAACAGATAATTTTAGATCACTCCTCTTTGGGTCATTGAATCTTCCTAGAAAACTGTAGACCTATGGATCATACTGTTGCTGTACAAAATTATGTATGGCTGATAGGGGCATAAAACGTTCGCTATAAAGTTTACTCCAGAACCTGGAGACAATTAGGGAGACCTTCCACATGCAATTAAGATAAGATTAAGAGCAATAAAAAGTTGGAAAGTTGGGCAACCTAGAAATAATTCTTGTTATCTAGGGGAATACTGTTTTTCCCTTCAAGAACTTTTTTCCTTTTGGCACAGCCTTTCATCCACCATCTTCTGTCTGTGCAAGACCATGTATGTTGTGTTTCACACTGACTGGGACTGTGTCTGCTCTGATTGATGTCAGTACTCACTTTGCAGGCACACAGGTGGAGCAGCTACCAGAGCACAAGTGCTACTGAGAGACCACCCAGCTTCTGTCCGTTGTGTCACTTCAGTGCTTAAGCCCAGCCTCACACATGATCCATATTGTGAGCCTCAAAAAGTGCCTGAGCTGCTGAATGAATAATGATTTGCCTGAACAATGGAGACTGAAGTCCTACATTGGCTTCAGGACAACTGAAATTCCTCTAAGTCCTTTAGTTTTGTGTTTTGCAAATTACCTAGGCAAATGGCTCTGTTAAAGAATTAACAAAAGTTCAAATCAACATTTACAAGCAAGGAGCCTTTGCAAAAAGGGGAGTACAATTAAAAAGCATTTATTGTTAATTATTACTTAGTGCAGTCATGGGATCACTTTTGCAATTGGTTTTTTTGGTCTGTCTCTCCTCCTGAATGCCTGTTAGCTGAAGAGAATGTTCAGCAACTTTACTGYCACAATTCTTAAATAATTAAACATTTTTTTTCTACTTCAGAGACATATTTTGTTTCCTCTTTTTGAGCTCCTACAGGAAATCTGGCAAGGACTGTGATGCAAGATCAGCAGAAAAAAAAACCTACCTTGTTTTTCTTCTTTTTTGTTTATTTTCTTTTCTGACAAGAAAAAGGTCAGAAAATTTAAGCTTGCAGTTTAATGTGTTGGATAAAATGCTGATGGTCAAAGACGCATGTGGGAACTGCTCAGCTCTTGCACCATGAGGTGCAGACTCTGGGCTCTATGTGGGATACTACCACCTCCTCAAATACAATCTTTATGACTGTTATATGATTGATATGTAAATAATAATCAGTAAATAATACAAGACACGCATGAATAATATTTTGAACATGTCCTGCCGAGAGGTAGACATTAAAAATTAGAATAGAGGTCAGGTAGAGATGATGAYTTAGCAAAGTAAAATGCCAGCCTGGGACTCATCTCTGCTGTAGTCCTTACTACAGCATGATTGGTCTTTGTGAGGACATCAGTCCTTGCGAATGAGCATCCACGCAAACCTCTGTTAACTGGAAAGCTATTGAGGCATTATGATGACTGTTTCTAGATGGGACCAGGACTTACTCACCATTCAAGTTCCACAAGTTTAGCCAGTGTTTTTGAAACAGAATGAGGAGACTCAAAAGTGGGTGTTGCTGTTACTGCCTTTAATTAGACAACATGATATGAAGACTGTTCAGTTTGAATTCTCTGATGAACCAAGACGTCCATGCAAACACTTAAGAAATAATGGTAATTTGGTAAAAACAACCCATAGAGGCTGCTTGAATTTTGCAGGGCAGATTTTCCCATGTATTTGCTATTTGTCATGGTGTGGACTAGTGTGATGCCTTGTGCTGGTGAGTTCCAAGGGTGTCCCCAGACAAAATGTCATCAAATCCTCTCTCACTTCTCTTTCTTTCAAACACTGAGTTATTTGCTTTGCATTTCATTCTGCATCCTTTAGTCTGGAATGCATTCTGCCTTTCCAAAACCTAGGGCTCCAGAGCTGTAGGGAGACTGCCAGTGTCCAAGTAGGGTTAATATGTCAGATATAATGGTCTCTTATCTGTGTTGGCTCATTATCAATGTAATACAAAGAAATAATTTGTATTCAAAATTTTGCTTTGCCTTCATTATTACCTTCTACAATGGCATCTGTGGAAAATAAAATAYAGCACGGTAGTATCAGAAGATCAGAAGATTACTGTTGTACATATTTAATCCAAAATAACACAAGAATAATCCTATGTTAGTTAATAATTGTAGTTTTCAGCCAATTTTTTCATGAGATAGGAAATACTTGGAAATCTGGAAGTGCTAAATGCTCTAACACTGGGGTATATAGTAGTATCARAGAGTCATAGAATCATAGAAGGGGTTGGGTTGGAAGCGATCGTAAAGATAATCTAGTCCACCTTTCGTTAAGTTAGGTTGCTATCTAWTTTAAATCTTCCCTCTTCCAGTTTAAAACCATTGTCCCTTGCCCTGTCATGACCTGCCCATGTAAAAAGTCCTTCTCTCTCCTTTTTTCACCCCCCTTTAGACACTGAAAGACCTCAGTGAAGTCTCCCCAGRGCCTTCTCTTCTCCCCTACAACCCCAACTCTCTCAGCCTGTCTTTGCAGGTGAGGTGCTTGGCCTTCTCAGCATCTTTCTGRCCTCCTCTGACCCTGCTGTTTGAAAAGAAATATCATCAGCAATTAACTGTCAAGCTCATGTATTTGAAGCCATCATTATTTTAGTTTGTCGGACTCCATTCTATGTAAAATAATCTCCAGTTTGCACTGAGCTATCTCAATCTGCCTGTAAACATTCCTAACTTCTCTTGCAGACCATAATGTTCACAAACACTGCTGTATTATGAGGAAAAGAGAGGAACACAGAGCCACAAAAACAAATTTAAACAGAAATACATAATCCATTTTTTAATCACACTTCAACAGTTTTTGAAAGAGAATTTTTTTTAATATACAACCATCTCTTATTCATTAGCTGGGCCCAGTTTTTCACTTCAGTTTTAATGTGTTTCACAAAGATAAGCAAAGGACAGATTTGAACTTCCTGTCAGGTTCACTGCATATGGTCTCCAAATCCCACGTACTGAGCTGTCCTAACTTCCATTCTGCAGCTGGGGTTCAGTGCAGTGAACTGTGCCTGGGTGACCTGTTATGAATCATTAACAAGAACTTGCTTGTACAGGTACTTCTGGTGAGAAGCRTTAAAATTTAGTCACCTAGAATGAACTACTGTGAATTTAGCTGATGAATCATGTTTCTCCACATCTCCTAAGGAGGGTTATTGTGTATAAAGGTTTAATAGGAATTTATGTACTGCTGATGGTACTTCTGAGGTTTTGATTACTGTTACACCCTCTTGAAGGCCTGATCTGTTAATATAAACAGAATTGTCTGACTGCAGTATAAGAGAGAGATTCATTTAACTTTCTTTGTATTCATTGGTCCAGATCCATAACCATTTTATATGTTTACTCAGTGAATAGTATTGGAGAGCCTAAAGCTTCCTGCTGAGTTCCTGGTGCAACTGCATCCTTTCTGTAGGTGGAGATCATTGTGTGCGGTTTGAGATCTATGCAGATATCCTGATTTGGGCACTGCATGACTACATTCGCTTCTTGGTTTACTATGCCAAACATCAGGAGACTCAGCAGAGTCACACCAAACTGAAGGAGTTTTCAGTTTTCCTCTGTGCATCACAGGACTGCCAAGTATTACTAAATACACCAATAGAGGTACAAAATATGGAAGATTTCATTCAGCTATGATCTTCTTAACCACCTCTTGGGTATCATCAGCAAATTTTTTCTTCCTTCAGATAGTAAGAGGACCACTGGTTTTAGGCTCACTGCGGTGACAGAATTTGTGAATGGAGAATTGTGGAAAATGTAGAATTTCTGGGCTGATGGAATTACTGCAGGATAAATGAGGGAAGGAAACAGAGCCTGTAAGGAACTCAGAACACATGTAGGTATTCATCAGCTGGGGTCCATTTGCATTAGTAATCTGTGCAATGCTTATGTCTGAGGGCACATCTGATAAAATATTTGCCTTCCTAATTACAGTGTGCTACAGATAGGTTCAAGTAGACAAAGATACTTCATTATTGTAATGGAATTTGGAAACAGAAAACCCAAAYATTTAGCTACTAGATCAAGGCTCCTTTAAGTCTCATTTTGTTTATAAGTAAACAATTGCATGTATCAGCTATTCCTTTGTTCACTGAAACAATCTTTAGGCCTACATCAGAGGATGTCAGCTTTAGTTCCTTCCTCTGAATTCTGAGAAGTGCGTGTTTAGTTACCTTATGTTGCTCTGGATCTCGCATGAGAGGAGCATAGATTTACTGTACTTCACTGTATCTTCTTACCCTTCACTTAAGTGACYCTTTTTAACAGCATTTATTCAAGAGTTTAAGGCCTCATAAACTAATGGAAATTTCTTTATGCAAGCATTAAGTAACTAACAAACTGCTGCTGTTGCAATATTTTCCACTATAAAGTATGAGTAACTACATAGTTGTCAGTGAAGATGTGAGAAGAACCAGTAGAAAATTAAGATCTGCAAGTGGACTTTGAGTTCTGTGTTTGTGACATCTTCCAGTCACAAGATCAAAACAGGCACKGAAGTCCTAAGGCCTCATGACAGAGTTCATGCTGGATCTTTCTGCCCCCATCCTCATTATTTACATGTTACAAATCACCTCAGCATGCTTTACCAGAACGTCATTTCAGACAGCCACAATTCCTTGTCCTTTGGAATTGTGGCATTGTGTTAAGAGTTTACTTATTTTGTTTTTTGTTTTTTGTTTTTTTTTTTTGGTAATGTACATTACCAATCTGGATAACAGAAACAAGAAATTATATTTCTGTGCTCTGATGCTTTGAAAAGTTTGGGACACGTCAAAAAAGGGGAAGGCTTATGTTCAATTAGAAAGGAAGTGGGCTCTTATTTCCAGCAGGATTATTATTCCCCCCAAAGAAGAAAGCAATTGAATATAAACAGAATGGTCATTAAAAAAATTATTGTTTGAAGCTGAGGGCTTGTCCAAATTAGAGTTCATAACTTGCCTCCTGCTGTGAGATCGGAACAAACTCAGCAACTAAGAAAATACTTGCAGTGGAAAGCCAAATTAATATTTAGGATGATTGTTCCTTTAGAAGCTGTAGACAAAGTGGTACAGAAGTCTGTGAACAGAAAGAGGATTAATGTAAGAAATTACATGGTCGGACTCCTAGACTGTTAATTTGACAATTATTAACAGCTTTATCAATGTTTGTAGAAAAAGAACTATGAAGGAGGATTCTTTTTGCACTCAGAAACAGTAATCCTTCAGATTGAAGTTTAAGCATTTAGCKTATACATTTCTAAACCAAATTATTTCCTTTTTTTTTTCTTTTTCCTTATTTTCCTTAAGATCTATCTTAATCCACAGCCAAGATTATATTTCCTACCACTTGCTTTAAGACAAGAAATCTTTTCCTTAATAAATATTGAGGCAGAAGAATGATCTCAGGTAAGATGAAYGTTAAAAAGAAGCTTATGGGTTACCACTGTGAATGTAGTTGAACTCATAATAAACGTGATAATAAGTAATACTACATATAGTATTTATTGTCACAGTGATAATTACCAACAACAGCTGCTTATCATCTCTCCGTAAGGGAACCGAGGGTCTGCAGATGTCTCTACATACTATATAGGAGGAAATACTAACTTTTCCATAGTGACCACAGTCCATTTCCATCCTCAGAATCTTTTCATAGCAAGATCCTTGTTTATATGATGGCTGCTTCAGCTCAGTTAACTCTGAACTCTATTCTTCAGTACTTCTGAGCTGCATGTCTCAGCAGCACTCAGTGATATTACATGTAGTTTTGTAAGTTCAGCACTTGTTAATCAAACCTCGTCCACATTCTCTCTACAAAGCAGAGGAAAAAGAAATAGTGATGGAATATTGCTTTTCCTTTGAGAGTGTCTCCACCTGTGTTGCAATAATTGGCAGGAGAACAACTGTCAGTCACTAATGAGCTGCATTATTTTTATTGGCCCTGTTAATAGATCTGCACCTGCTTCATTTCTCTTTGGCTGCCTCTGTGCTCATGCAAGAATTGATGGACATGGTGCATACCAAATACTTCAAGCCAACCATACAGGACTTTGACAACACTGAGAATCAACACCCACAAACTGAAGCAGGAGATGAGCAAATTGTCTATCAATTGGAATAGTGAAGGGCGCCATCACAGATGTGAGTGCTTGGTRCCAACCCAGCAAAGAATACAAGATGTGATTGTCTTTAAATAGAAGGAATACAAGCACACTCCACTTCTTAAAGACACTTCAGGTCCAGTATGAAGTYTGTCTGGTTTTTGCATTGTGTCTTCCATGACTACTGAATAAAAGTTCACATCTTTCTCATTCTTTCCACTGACTATTGCACAAGRCTCCTACAGCATAAACCTTCAAGGTCAGCAGTTCCCTTTCTTGCATCCAGCCCAAAGAAAGATGCTTATCTGTGCAGAAGACAGCCTCAGGCCATAGAATTAGGGACTATCAATCTCACTACCTTGAACTGTAAGGGCACACCAGGTTTTTAAAGATTTATTTCCCCATAAACACACGTGGCATGCACATTGAAGGAAGTCAGAGCAAAATGAACTRCTGTTGAAGTAAAACACATCATTCATAAACAATTGTCTCACCAAGGAAAGAGAGTAAGGAAAAAGTATAACCTGGATGTCCACAGATACCTCAGTGATCCTGGGGTTAAGAAAACGTAACAGCGAAATATGGAGGCTCAGGTACCTATTGCCAGTAGTTAGAGCTTCATGACTTTAATGAAAGCTATGTTTATTTAAATGTCTGAAGTTCTGGGCTTAAACTTCCAACAAGTTGATWAACTGGAAGGTTGCACAGAGAAAAGTTTGAAAGCAGAGTGGTATAATCAAGAGCATCTAGGCCAACAGAGCTCAGTATGCACATGCCCTTAGACAGAGCACACCATTCTCTAAGGCAAATATCAGATAAAGCATATGAGAAAAAACCTGCTAGCTCAGCACTTTTGTAAATAGAGAAGTACCTTCCCCCCTCACTGTGGTTACCACTGTGTTCAGAAAATAATCACTCCTCGGCCCATCCCCCTCCTCTGACTGTACCACTACCTCCAGCTGACTGGGGTGACCGACAAACTGCATAACATGATATTTGAAGTCATTATATTAAAAATACTTTGCTACTACGCACRATAAATGGTTTCCACTTGGAATTAGTCAATAGAGAAATATTTTGGGTACTTTTGCTAAAGGGGTTTTCTTTGCTTGCAGGGTCGTTCAGAAAAAGCTCCCTGAACTTTGAACTGTATCTGCAAAGTGAGATAAACAAGAGCCATATAAATACCACAGCCCTTTTCCCCACACTGTTTTCTTCTGCAGCGGAGCCAGGCAGAGCTGCCAAGAAGGGGGAGGAGGGAAGGGTAAGTGTGCTGGGTTTGCTATGAAAGAGCTTCATGACTTAAGATTTGGCAGAGTGTCTGCTTGTTTCTTTGTGGAAATTTCCATTGGAAACCAAATAGAAAGTTGAAATATGAAGAGAAGTACAAGGCAGGACGTAGCTCTCCTGCAGCTCACAGGGCAGACAGCTGTTGCTTCATGTCACTGCTGCACAGGCTCCTGTAAAGGCAAGCAAGGATATCCAAATGTCTTAAGGGTTTCATGTGCTTGTAAGGGACGTAAAGGCAGGCAGCTCTCCTGATGTGTGAAAGAGTGGAAAAAATGCTGTGTAGATACCTGCTGGACCACAGTGTAGTGTTCAACTACTTTTACCTAGAATATCAAGGAAGAAACATTCTGGACACATGGATTTCACAAATGCAACAACATATTTTAAGGTCAATTATTATTAATTTTTTTAGGATATGACAAGATGGATGGAACATGTATTATTTATCAGAACTTACTGTTTCCAAACTATTAGGTATTCACTGTCAGACTTTGATGTAAGCAGTGAAGTTATACAATTCTACAGCCTAGATAGAATATGTTGGGGAACAGTTTTGTAACTTTATACATTTATATTTTAAATAGTTCTCAATAACCGGTGTTTAAACCCAAAACTGGAATGTTAATGAAATGAAAGGAAGAGATAGTTACAGAATTTCTTATATGCTTTGATTTTAGTACCTGTACTAAGTGTGCATATGAGATTTTGTAAGGTCTGAAGAATCCTGAAACTAAGTTTCAKTTCCAGTTTCTGCCAAATTGTTTCTAGTGCTTGAATCATTGATAGTTTTGTTCAATGGAATCCAAATACTCCAGAYTGACTTGTAAAAAATCTGAAGCATTTTTTATTGTTTTCTGCTGTGTTCTGTAGTACTTGACGTGTACTGAAATCCACTGTTGGTGCGTGTACTTCTAAGTCAGTGAAATTACCCTGGCATCTGGAGTAAAGTGGTCTAGACTCCTCCTGATGTAAACTGGCTTACTACAATTGATTTCAAAACACAAGAAGCAAGGCCACTTTAAAATCAGTGAAGTGATTAAAGCACAGTGTTAAAAACAGTCATGAAGAAATTACAAAGAGGAAGAAATAAATTAATCTGATTAGAAGCATTAAAAAAAAATCCAGTTATTCTGAATGCTTACTTTGCAGCTGTTCAAATACAATAACAAAAATCMAAAAAACCYCAAAACACCACAAAGGAAAAAACATCTGCCTCTATTATGGACGAACTGCCCTGGGAAACCAAAGCAACTGAGTAGTAAACAAAGCGCTCAAATTTATTCTTACAGGGAGGGGTTTGTTTCATTTTTGTTTCGTTTGGGTGGGGTTTGTTTTTTTTTTCAGTGAATGAAGCCAGTATGCTGCTGTGTTTTCTTATGGAAATTACAGAGTGTGAAACTTTATTTAGGCATTGGTCTCATTTTTTTTTTTTGTCCCTCAGGTAAAGCCCAGCCATGTGGGCTGCTCTGGGGCTGGTTCTGGCCCTCTGTCTCCTCCCAGGAGGAGCGACAGAGATCCAGAACTGCCAGGAGCCCCCAGAATGGCGTATTGGGGAGGAGGACCCAATGCTGAACTCCAGAGGCTTGGTGACGGTGGTGGCTCTCCTGCAGGCTAGCTGATCATTGTGCCTGCGGCAGGCTTCCAGGTAAGTGTAAATCTCATCCCAGTTTTTGTTATCCAGYTGAGGATACTGCATGTGCCCTACCACAGACACACTCCATGAACTCTAACTGCCCCAAATTCCACCATTGCAGCTGGCATGTATGACCCAGTGACCAGGCTCACTGTCAACAGAAGGGTTCTGTTCCAGTAAGATTCTTTATCTCTTGACTGACTCCTGACTGACTGATCATCTTCTCCAAATTATATTTACAACATAGTAGTGCGATCGACTTGACATTAAGAAACTGAAACTACATGAATACCTGACAGAAACAGCAACAGATTATTAATGTAGCAAAGACTGTGAAGCCAAAAAACATCACAATCGTCTGACATGTTTTCACTGAAACAGAGAGATTTGGGATCGCGCAAATCTTATGTAAGATCTGTAGGGGAAAAATTAAATCAAAACATGAGCTTTCAACGTGCCTTTTCAGTCTGTTCAGCGATCCTACATATATTTTAAAAATCCAGAAGATAAGGTAAATACTGGCCTTTCAAAAAATTGATGAAGCGTTCAAGGAAGTCATTAGTGTTTTCATATAAGACCTGGTTCTCCAATTTCTAGAACTTACTCCTTGCAAATAATTAGCTATCATGGCAGTAACAATAGTAAGAAAATAATTCCGAGCTGACCCAAACAGGAATTGCATGAAGCTCCTGCCTATGATTAATTTAGTGATTGTGAAATTATTTTTGGTTAAAAATTCATAACACCAGTTTCAGATTTTAATTTTAGTCAGAGTAAGAGCATATTAGTCTGCCCCTCTAGGCTGCACAACTTACATATCATAATAGGCTTTGCAAGTTTGTTAAGAATTGGATTTAAAAACATAGTGGTAAATCTCTGGCTCCATCRAAATTAAAAGTGGGCTTTGCATTTTGCTTTCAAGGTAGTTGGATTTAATTCTTACATTTAAGGAAAATTTTAAGCAATCTTCCACATTCTAGACTATTTTCTGTAACTGAAAAATAGAARTTTTCTAGAGCAGTTCAATAGGAAGGATACAAATGAAAAGGAAGAAACTCCACATCATACAGCTGTAATAAAAGCAAAATTGAGCATGTTAACTTTTGTGGCAAATTGTATGATTCTCTAATGATTTATGGTCTTGCTTCTTTACATTCCCACTAGTTTGGAGGACCTGCGAGTTAAGTTAGAGAATGAAGGATTGTTCAACATCTCGTATGTGGTTGTCAACCATCAGGGAGCTCAATCCCGGAGAGAATTTCACCTACTCAAAGAACGTGTTTCAGATTACATTACCGTCTACCAGCAAGATGAGCAGCAAGATGATGTCTGGACTACTTTAAATGGAAATAAGGATGACTTTCTCATCTATGACAGGTGTGTGCTTGCAGAGGAACACAGGAAAGTGTTTGCATGTATTTTSAGTAATGCTTTGTATATCTCTGTATTATTTAATTGATGTGCAAATAACGAAGACATCATGATCACCTTCTAAGTGGAACTAAGGAAATTGATAGCATTTTCTAGAAAAACAAAGYTACAAAAGCAAAGTCTGCTTTTGCATAAGTAGTTTTGGAATATTTTTTTTTCTTTGTAATTACTGTAGATTTAGATAATTGAGTGTAAAATTTGGTAACATGTTTATGGTTTTATGGTGTATTTGTTTTCAGACAACTTCATTACATCCATGCATGTCAGAGTAGAATGTTTTATTTCATGGAAACATTTCAATGGGAGTTGTTAAAAATGCCATGTAGATATAGGGAAAACTTAATCTTCAGGTGAAATTTAAAAATTCAGAAGGAAATAGCTTTCTGTCAGATATAGGCTTCTGTCAGATATATATTTTAGCAGCACCACTAATAACTGTAATTGAAATCCTGATTTTCCAGTTTTGATGGGATAGTAGTTATTTAAAAAATCCTGCACTTGGAATATGTCTGTCCTAGTTACTTCATATTACTGTAATGAACATTCCAAGTTTATACTGAGCCATAAATAAGCTTAATACAGAATTTAAAAGTTTTTCTGTAATATGATGAAGTTAAACAAATTAGCTACATTAGGTTTGTGGAATGAAACTGGTGGTGGAATAATTTTGAATGTTACAACAGCAAATATGCCCAGGTATGGAAGGTTGATGCCATACAGATAAACAGAACAAGGCTCTATTTAGTCTGCAGAGGGGCACCAAAGCTGATGCATGGTCTCTCTGCATTTGAAAAGTTGACCATTGGAAAGGAGGTTGATCAGTTTCACGCTATCAAAACACAGAGAATGTGTAGATTATGAACTGGTTTAACACTGGTCTGGCTGTGATCTGTTGGGGTTCTAGGAGTCTGTGTCCTTACTGTGCCTTAGCCTCGAAGGCTGTGCCTGCTGCTGGTCCTAGACATGCACTGCAGGCTGGAGGGCTGTGCATTGGCACAGAACGAGCTGCCCTTGTGTACACCTTCTGCGTTTGCTCCAGTTCCTTCTAGAGGACCAGTTGTGTAGTCAAGAGCACATCAGAATKCTCAAGTACAGACACAGAGCAAATAAGCACCAAAAAAATCCCCTCATGCACAATAAATCAGTAGTGCAGGTGCACCACAGGGCCCATTCCAATCAAAATACCGGTTAGGTTGCATAAAAACACTTGGTAAGGATGCAGGAGCCACTAAGCAAACAACCCTTCTCATTAGCCCAGTGCGTCTGCAATGAGTGCACTCTGCTGGTCTTAAGTGCCACTAAATGAGAGGTTTCTGGCAGTGCAGTCACATCAGCCAGAAATCATGCTTCACATACTGGCCAGTGCAGTTGGGTGGGCACACACAGGTAAGGATTTTCCTGTAAACTTAARCAGAAACACTCCCCATGGGATGTACACTGTGGGTGGATTGATGCAAGTAAAATAAGGGATCATAAGAGTGATTTAACTGTAGGTATTTGTAACCACTGAGTTCTTTCTCTCCTTAGATGTGGCCGTCTAGTGTATCATCTGGGTCTGCCCTACTCCTTCCTGCATTTTCAATATGTAGAAGAATCTATTAAGATTGCATACTGTGAAAAYAAGTGTGGAAACTGCTCTTACACGGTATTTTCTTGTCTCATTCTGTGTGTAGTAGTAAAGAAAACTGATATTGACTGATATTTTAAAAAATTTCAGTGTGATTTATCCAAAAATATATGATTTTGAATTTACACATTTCATGTGTCAGAGAGCTTTTAAACATTTTTCCAAGTGAATTAGATTTAATTTATGATAGATTATCTGAATTCCTGTCCTTGACAGAAAAACCAAAAATTGTCAGAAATGTAAATGCARTTTAGAGGGTAATTCTGTTTGTAGACTTATATAGAGCTCGTGAGAAATTAACAACTGTAGCTTCATGAGATGGGTAAGTACATTAAAAAATAATACTTTTGTAAAACCCTGGAATCAAATTCAAGCTGGTTTGAGTTGCTATTCATAGTAGTTTGTGTTTAAGCACAGTCTGCAMTGCAATMGTTATTTTTAAAAAGTGATAATACAAGGTGACAAATTATTGTCTGCAATAAAAGAAGGGTAGCTTTTTTCTAATGCATCATTAAAGATCAGAAGTACTTTTAGGGATTATCAAGAAATACCCATACATAGTYTTGGAATTCAATTAGAGTAATAATTTTTGATTCTATTATGCTGCTTTCCAGCTAAATGTAGACTACAGACAAGTCAGATATGGGACTCAGAATAAGAATACTCATTATTTGCAATTACTGAAATTGTAAAATTGCTAAAGAGCCCTGTCTAGTTATCTCTGGTCTGACAACACAAGGTTATTTTTGATGTGTTCATGCATTCTTCAGCAAAATARCACAAAAAATCTGGATCTTGTGCTGTGCAAAAATGTTAAGATAATTAATATTTTACARCTAGTTTAACTAAATACAATGCCCTGTATTTAATGCAAGCCTGTGTTTTGCAGGAACCTGATATTGATGTTATATGTGAAAACATCACTAAGAAAGCAGGTGAAGAGCTGTCAGAGATAGAAGCCGAGCCAACACATCAGTACTCCCATCACCACCACCGGCACAGACCTGGACACCACCACCACCGCCACCACCGCCACCGCCACCACGTGGGCAGTCGCCATCCCAAACATGAGAACCACCAGGCTGCTTCTGAAAYGGAAGGACAACATCCTCACAGCGCCTGGCGTCACAGGGTTTTTGGCCAACACACACACGATCAGATAGGTAGTCAGGAGCCCATAGACACTGCTCCTCCAGCAGAAATGGTGGAAATTGCACAAGATAAAAAAATACGAAAAAAGGGGAGAAACAGCTGTAAAAACCAGTTAACTTGAAACTGGCTGACAGGATCAGACTCCACCTCCAGTAGCTGATCCTGTCATTGTCGACACCTTTTGTTTGATGAGCTAGGGAATTCTGTCACTTGACAGTGTCGCGGAGCACTACCAAATTCTTGCAGGTGACATGGGCAGCTGGGAGCAGAGGACATCACTGAGTCTTGACAGTGACGTCTGCTCTCTGCTGYCTGACATTCATCACCAGCAAGAGCAAGTGAAACTAGTGACACCTGACAGTGACAGGAAAAGGTGAGAAACTGATCCTGAAAAACAAACTAAGCACCTTCCAGACACAAAGGAGTCCCACYAAGTTCATATAGTTGCAAGAGCGGAAAAATTAAGATTGTTTGTATTGCCCCAAATTAAAAATTATACTGACAGGTGTGTGAAGTTAAAATATTATAAAGAATTTTACTTTCAGAGCAGTGCTCTTAGTATGACAGAACATCTGTCAAATTCCATCAGTGAAAAGCGTAATGATTTAAAGGAATTTAATTGACTCCTARTTTGTTTGTCAGTTCCACCAGGAAGGTGTCTGCATTTTTGATTAATTTGTCTGTCCTGTTTCTCTTCTAACATTCTGCTTGCATTTGTGAAGACAGAAGCATAAACTATGACCTAGGGGCTCCTGTCTGATGTTTTGCAATCAAGAACAGAAGATAACCAAGGCAGATATTTTAATCATTTTTTAYTAAGACAATATCTTTGAAAGTTGAGGTTTGGGGTTTTTTCCCTGACCTGGGGATACAAATCACATACAAGCAAAACTTACTCCTAAGCAATGTGATAGAATAACTTCACATTAAAAATGTAATATACAGGGAGTAACAGCATTATCTTCAAGTAAGAGATTTTTATGCTTAACTTTTGTGGCTTAGGTACAATAAGAGGGTCCATTAATACATAGTGCTACACCTTGTAAAATTCTACTAAATCAGTAAGATCATCCTAAAGTGAGAAGTCGTGTTAACAACTCTGTCAGAATCAAAAATAGGGTGGGATGAAACAAGTTTAATCTTGGTCTAATGTTCATCTTTGCTTATAACAGTGCTGAATTTGGCAAATCTGTATCAATTAGTATGCTAATATACCACTTAAACTTGTATAACTTCTCTGTCTGTAGCCTAGATTTCCTAGTGATTGATTAGCTGAATGGAAGTAAACCCAGTTGTTTGAAKGATTTCTGGATGAAGAAGAGAATATTCATGAAAGACTGCTATGAAAGCATACACCATAATTAATGATGGTTTAATAGGGAAATTGCTACTCCTACAAAACCTGAATCTTTTTATTGTGAATGCTGATTAGCAAGAGAGTAGCCCTGAATATACACAGAATGCATGCCTTTGGAATATCTGACAAGAGTGTTTTCAATAAAAAATATTTTCTTCATGTCTTGTTTTTACTTTGAGATGCAGTTTGAAATACACTGTCTGTACTTCGCACTGTATGTTCTACTGAAATACTTCATGTCATTTACTCAGAATCGCCTCCTTTTCAAGGACAAGTCTGGGCCTTTATTAAGTCGTTGCTCCAAGTCTCTTATGGTGTTTCGGAGGATTTCRATTTCCTTGTTTTTCTCTTCCTGAAGATGCTGCAGCTTCTGTAAAAATGCAAGCCAAGGTTTCATTGTTAAACATCACTTAGAATTACATAACAATACATATGCTATTGTGAGTCAGGAATAGTCTAAAAAGAATATTTTTCTCAGTATTTTGTATGACAAAGTTACTTCCCCAGAATCCTATTTTTGTTCCATTCCAAAGCCTACCAAAAAAAAAACCAAAAAAAAAACCAAACAAACAAAAGAAAAAACGAGAAAAAACCACATATGTAGTTTATATCAGTGTCATTTGTGTCAGTTCTGTCTTAAGTTTCCAGCTTAACAATTTTGTACTTCTCACATGAGGCCTTTTGTTGTTTACCCCCAGCAATATCAATATACCAAGAGCCATGACAGTTGGAGTTGATGATCTTAAAAGCCTTTCCTAAGTTAAATTATTCTATGGTTCTATGAATTCGTTGTGTAGAGCTGGGAGGGGTGTGTGGGAGAGAAAGCCCAGAGAGCTCCTGGATCAAATACCCTGAAACAGTACTCGGTACCTGCGAGCTACAGTCTATGAGAGCACCTACCCTTCGATARATACTTTGTGGCAAGCCAGAAGCTTCTGAAAATGACTTGGTGGTTTTATCCTGAGCTCTTGCCAATTTAGCATTGAACTGAAAGAATCAGGCAGAGACAAAACAGTAGGGATGAACAGGAAAAAAAGGCATGTTAAATA
>NW_026623273.1:3234232-3251264 GCF_030028575.1 Malurus melanocephalus | reverse complement strand
TTTTTTTTTTTTTTTCTTTTTTTACCTGAGGGCATTAGCAGTAAGCCTTTCTACTAACTAATCCTAGAAAAATGAAGCTACTTATGTTTATTTAAAGAAGAATGCAGTTACAAGTTACGTTTCTTAAAAAATGCCTCAAAATTTTGCCAAAGTAGGACAAATAAATGAAAACTATGTAGACAAAAAAGATGTATCTGAAAAAAARGTTGAAGGTTCTCAGCCACATGTCTACAGAAAGAGAAAATACAGAGGATCTGAAAACCTCTGAAACCATCATTCTTCTCTTATGTTCCAAGGATAACTCAGTCTGAACATTTTCACATCTGATTTCTTTTTTGATATGTGAAAGGTTTGAGTCCCTTCTATAATGAGAGTTGTTTAAAACCTGAGCAATGAAATACATGTTGAATGTTCTGGGTTAAATGTTTGCAGAATTAGAATTTTTAGTTGGAATTTTATTAGCAAAATACATTAGCAGCATTCAGAAATTAAACCCAAGATGGTTAAGCAGAAAACATTGTTGAATTTTTTTATAGCTTAAAACCTAAAAAGGTTTCAAATTAATTTGATTTGGAAAAAGAGCAACCTTCAGTCTCCTATACAGTAGGCATAGGGAGATTCCTGATTCCTGAGCAGAAYTGAGTCAGTTACCATTGTGGAAGGGAGATTCTGCCACTGAYCCTTGTAAAGACATTAACTGAGTTTTCTAGATTCCACCATATTAGTTTGTTAAGTACTAATTAACATCTTTTCAGTACACTGTCTCTTTGAAGTTTACCCAAGGCCCAGTTCGTTTTCAAGTCAGCTTTCTAATGCATACCTCTATCTGCAGTTTAATTATTTCGTTTTGCTTCTCTTCATTTTGAATTTTTAGCTGTCTTGTTAGSTCTAATATTTCCAGTTCTTTTTTCTCTCTCTGTTCTTTATATTCCATTTCTTTTAATTCAACTAGCAACAGAGTAACACCAAATATTACAATTTTAGAAGATGTTTAGATGAAAAATGAACATAATTTGCAAAATACCAAAACTTCCTTGAACGCTCGGTCAGCATTTCACTGGAAGACAATTTCATTCTAGTAAAACCCTTACTGGAACTATGTTTAAAGCCACACTTATCTCACCCCAGTAAGATGGTGCCTTTTTAAAAAAGCATCATACTTTACAAAAACTTTCCTTGTAGTTTGCAGCTATATGGGTGACTAAAAAGTCCTATTCTTTAAGGTTATGCTCTAATGGAGAAAATGAACATTGAAATCAGTTTTTTCTCATTGCAGTATTATTTGTGAAAATAATGTCCTGGTCTCCTGAACACAGACTGAACATTCTAACAGCAGTCCAGCTTAGAGTTCAAAGCAAGGTTCCAGTCAACACTTAACCCAAAATTTTACTCCTTCAAAATTTTAGGCCCCCATTCCCAGCATTTCTTCTTACTATATGGGAATTTCTGCTTATCCTGCGTTGCTTTACTATTACTTCATTACCACTGTCTAGCTACTGTCYTCAGAAAACACAAAATTCTGTTAAACACTGCCCGCTTCTAGTGTTCGCATGTTTCCACTAAGAAGTCGAATTTATCCCAGATGAAATGTAGCTTCTACAGCTTACAGGATGTTTTACCCATTGCTAAAGCATTCAGTCTTCAGAGAACTTACATTTTTTCTTTATATCGCAATTCAACTGTGCTATTTCTAATTTGTGGTCTTCMTCTTTGTTTTCAATTTCTATCATGAGTTTCTCAATTTGATCTTTATATTTCTGTGAATGTAAAATGTTTTATAAAGATCTTGCAGTTTATGTACTCTTAGCCTTTTGCCATCATGCAAAAATGTACAGTACTCTATAATTTTCAGTTCTAGTTTTATCCTCAATCTTGTTAATTTAAATGCCCAATTACTTCTTACACAGGSTGGCTTAAGTCCACAGATGAAAAATGTAGCAGATTTCATTGCATTGCAGCTATCTGTTAATACAAAATTAGAAATTGTACTTCTTAGGAGAACAGGTAAATGCAAAAGTAATGTTCCGTTCCCTAGACTGGGATCTGACACGATGCAGTTAGTTAAGGGACTACAGTTTCACCTTTGTGGGTTTTTGACTCTAGGATTGCAWGATTCAAGTATGAATTCTGTGAGTATTGCTTATACCAAGGATTCCAACAACTTCATGCTGGCAGCAGTAGACACATCAGTGACACCAGCAGCAGTGATGCTGGYGGCACTGATACTCAAAGTTTGAACACACCAATTATAAATTTACTCCAGGAACTACTTCAGAATTATCAAGGAATTGTCCATAGCTGCCACTGTGGAGGTGCTCAGTCCAAAGCTCTTATTGTAGTCTTCTGACAAGATAGGTAGCCACTCACCAGAGCAATGCCTGGGGGCACTCCCAAAGGCAATTGCTGATTGGGGTAAGGGTATAGGAGGACATAATCTTGTGCCTTCAGAACAGCACCAGGATCTYCCACTGTGCTCATACACATGTTTAATGGATGGAATAATAGTTTCTCACATGCTTCAAAGGCATTATTCTTGTTTTACTCAAACTGTCAAGGTAACAGCTCTATGGGTATAAAAATTAAGTTTTAACTCATAGTACAAACACAGGCAAAGGAAATCAGCAGTGAGATTCCTAATCCTAAACAGGTAACAGATCTGCACAGAGAAGAACAGATCTCTTCACACAGAGAAGTATGACAGCAGAGAATATGACTAGGCTGTGGTTTTACCTCCTTTGCAAAAAGGAGTGGCATWGATAAAAAGTAGAGATCATACATGGAATGTGTTATGAGATACACATAAGAAGTARAGACCTATTATCTTTGTAATCTTTATACCTGAAGAAACTACAAAAAATTCAGACCATTCCTGATTCTCTGGCAGTACATCCAGGCATCCTCAATGTCAAAACCTTATTTCCATACAAAAAGTTATTTTAATGCGAGGGATTAGAATTGTGAAGTTGAAGCTGAATTTAAAGATAAATGCAGCTAAAAAAAACCCAAGTCCATCTTAGAYTGAGCCAAAGCTCTCAGCATCAAGGCAGTTTTAACATCTAAGTTCTTCTAACACATTCTGGTATGGACACTATCATGAGAACAACCCTGCTCTTTTTACACATGATAAACATTAAGAGAAAAGCAACAATAATAGTATTAATAGCAAACCAAATAAAAAAAAATATACAATACAATAGGGATACAATACTATTGTTTTACCTAAAGAATAATAATTTATAACATACCTCTTCACAAGTCTTTAATTTATCTTCCAAGATGTGAATAGTACCCTTCAGTCTATCATTTTCATCTAGAAAAATAAAGACTATATGGTACACTAAAAAGTACATTTTGACAATTTCATTAGCATGAATGCAGAATACGGAAATTACTTCCATTTTTTGACTTGGCTAAACTTTTAGAAACTTTTTCATGGACATTATAATAATCATTACAGAACTACACACTGGCAGTCTCCATTTTTTAAGAAGAAAAATCAGAGTTAAATCATAATACTCRCCTGGTATTACCACTTGGAACTGTCTTTAGCCTTCTGATAAATTAGGCATTCAACAACATTTATATGCAAAATTCTTTGACTCAGAAAATAAAATACCATCATCATGTCTACAACAGTTTCTACAGAATAGGAAGATGCAAKTGTTTAAGTACTTGTTTCCCCAAAACTGGAAGATAGTATGCAAAAACAGAATTCAGAGAAAAGAAGTAATGTTTTTTTATTATTAATATCTGTTTGAGTATTAAATGCATCCATATACTTCCAATGCATGAGGTTTATAAATACATATGCTAATATGCCATGAACACATAATGGTTATAAAATTAACTACATGGTGAACTGCTGAGCTGTTGTACAAAGATGGAGCAAATATTTACATATTTTATGTTCAAGTAAAAWTTAGCAGCTGTCAAGTATATGTGGATAACAGCAACAACATTTAATAACATTATACCGAGGATTAAGACACTTTGATTTAGCTAAGTGATAAAGGTATGCACAAACACTTGAATAGTCTGCAATCCAACACCTGAATACTTTCTCCACTTTTGTAAAATTGCCTGTGTTATGCTGAAATGAATTTAAAGCTCAACTATTGATTTAAAGAACCTTCCTTAGGCAGTTTCTAAGTAGGATAATGGCAATAGAATTTATTATTGCACAAGATTGATTTTAGATAAATCTTTTTCCTTTCTGTCTGCCAGTAACTATCTCTGTCTAAAAAAAATCAGTAAACATAAATAAAAAACTAAATTTCTGCTCATTCAAAATTACAGCATAGCAAATATAAAATAACGTATTTTGCCTTTACCTTTCACATTACATTGGTTYTCAATGGTTTGTGTTAGACCCTTTATCACAATCTGCAGAGTACTACATTCTGAAAGAAATAAAAGATCCAGTATTTTTGAATAGTGTCTTCAYAGATTTACATTTTGTTTACAAAATTTGCTCAAATATTTTATAATAATTTTGGTTAAATATTGCTAAAAGTCTTACTAACTGTAGAAGTAGCTCAGATCATTATTACATGATTACTGATTAATTTTAGCTTTTTGTTTGATGATAGATTAAAATCAATTTTATGAAGCAATACAAACAATTTCATAAAACTAYTGTATTTCCATTTTTAGTCAGAAAACAAGCATCTCTTTGTTTCCTGGGCAATACCAGAAGTTTTCCATATGAGCCTTCCAGCAATTTCATGTATTTAATGAAACTGAGACTTACTTTCCTGACAGTATTTCCTAGCTAATATGCTTTTTAACAAGACCAGGAGTATCCACTCATTGCAGTCTCTCACTCCTTTTTTACCCTCTTGATGCATGTAACATTCATCTTGTGGCTCAACAAAAACTTTGAGAGATTTAGAATATGTGCTATATCTGCATTATCTCATTTTATAAAACATGATTATACATGCAAGTTGTTACCAGTTACATACTTGTATTCCATAATTTTATTTTTTAAACTGTATTTTTAATATTCAAACACAATATGTACTTCCTGTAATACAGGATATGGTTTTCATTAAATAAAACTTTTATCCCTTGTGTTCATTGTGAATTTAYCAGTAGATTCACAAAACAGTCAAAAACTGGGAACAGTGAAGGCCCTACAGTTGAGATTGCTTATTTAAAAAAWTTATCTTTCCAGAATACCACTGAATTTGTTAAGTGGCTTTTAATTTCCACAGTGGACAAAAGTTGGCTGAATAACTCTTTCTTGTCTTGTCAAACTAAAGCCATTTTGAAAACTGTCTGTCATATAATTAAAGATTACATTGCAAATAATGGAGTGAGGAAGATGAATTAAGATCCCAGCTAATAGATTCAGTTTTCTGCTCAGTCTTTTTGACCATTAGCCTATTCTTCCATCAAATCAGCTTTTCATGCAGCCGAGTACATTAGCCAGACACGTTTTCCTGTTCCATGCTTCCAAAAAAAAACCAGTAGAGGGAGCATGAGCAGCACAGAAACATTGCCGGCCCCTCAGTTCCTGCGCTTTATCAAAGGCATTTGCGGAAAAATCCTATTCAAAGACAGAATGACTAGATCAGCATTCCCGTTTGTAACAACTAGTTCTACTACAAATTTTCTCCCATTTGAAAATGTATGGAAATAAACTCAGACGTTGCATTTCATGCACAATTTGGAAAGACATCTGAGTGAACACTATAGCAGCAGCTAGTCTTTAAAARGAATCACAACTATTTAAGAGCAAGCTGCTCTTTGTTCAGTCCCAAGTATATCTGCTTATCCTTCTTATCTTTAAAGGACATATCTTGGCAAATCCCATACGTAATTACAGTTATGAATGCAAAAAATTCCAGGGTAACCACAAGTTTTGCTTGCCTATATTAAGGAWAAAAAGCAGAATTTTTCTAAATGTTTGCAGCTTTGTGGATCACTGGCATAACATCTGCTATGGATTTTGTGTAGTTCCTTCCCTTTAAGTAATACTGCCTACTCGCAGAAAGACTGAACAGCTTAAGTGATCTTCTGCATTTATAATTGATTTTTTTTATAGGGCAATCACATCAACCACTTTTTCCTTTAACACCTTAGAAACACTAAATAAACAAATATGCAACCCTGAAGATGCTAAATAGAACCTCCTTAAGTGTTACATAGACAAAAATGTGATTGCTTTCTTTCAGAAAACAACATCAGAATTTAACTCAGAACTGAAGAGTCTATTTAGTCACCACAGAAAAGGTTTAGGAGCAAAAAACAAGGATGCCAGACTTGTATCTGTCATAAATGGATCTGCAATGATTTACACAAAACAAAAGCTGTTGTTTTGAATCTWATCTTTGTTTAACAAAGAATGTATCAAGAGAAAATTGAGTTAATTTATGATCTCTTAGACTAAGTATACACTGGCCAAGCTGCTTCTTTTACTGCCTTGAGTATAAGTGCTTCACTACTACCTCCCTTGATTTTTAGATGTTTTCTTTCTTCCTTTGAATTTTCTTCAGAATTTCCAATCTTCTTTTACTTTAAACAGCTCTAGGGGAAGACTTTTGACAATCAAGGATATCAAGGAATCTTCTTAAAACAAGGTGCTCTTCAGCCAGGATAWCCTCCACCCCAATACTACTAGTAGCCACAAACTGTTCAGGGTAAGTGWAACAATAGCCTTTTCTTCAACAGCCCACTTTCTTCCTGCTCTTCTGCTGTAAGCAATTTCTGTTGCCTTTGGACCAACACTTCAGAAGATGCTTTTAAGAACTGTGGCTGAGCTGGGTTTTGAGAAACAGTCTGGGACATAAGGCTAGGAGAAATCTTTTTTCCAAGCCACAAGTGGAAATACCACTCTATAAAAGCCACTCTTACAACTACAATCTGTTCAGATAACTACTGCCAGAGTAAGATTGGAAATAATAACGCTGTATTTTGTCCCTTGTGCCATTTACAGTTCTGCAGAGGACTCCTTTATAACCCCATCAATATTTAAGAGTGTTTGGGGCATTTTTTAATCCCACAGTGTTTGACCCTCTAAAAGGTTTTTATAAAGAATTGAACTATTAGATGCAAATTTTTTAGTACTCTGATTCTGAACAGAATCACACATATGCTATTACCCCTTTTGAAGGGTCAGCAGGTTAAAGGTTAAAAGATGATTTCTATCATTTGCAAAATGAAAGAGGATTTAGAAACCTTATAGACTTACTTATTCATAATCACTACACCAGCCTTTCACACCCTTTGGAAATGCTCTTAATGTCACCACCACTTTTTACAGGCTCTACTTATCTCCAGTAACATGCAAACTGTTTATCTAAAGGTTCTTGTGACAGCACCTGCTGCACTTTATGTCAGTTTTCTGCCCAAGACAATTTTTTGAAACTCTGCTTTCTGAGCACCAAAATTTAATACAGTTCAAACCGTAAAACTATAAGCATTTTTTGCCCTGATATTTGAAGGGTTTACCTAATTGGTAAGCACATTAACCTAATAGTTTACCTTAGTGGTAAACACAGAATCACAGCATGGGCCCTCGCTGGGTCATCTGGCCCAACTTCCTTCTTCAGGAAGGGCAATCCCAGAGCACAGGATTGCACCCAGATGGTTCTTGAATKGTTCCAGCAGGTGAAACTCCACAACTTCTCTGAGCTTAACCTAACACAGTAGCCATGATAACTGTCTTTAGTTCTAAATACGTTCTATCCCTTTGGCATCTTAATAATTTTTACTTCCTTATCATCAAGTAGCTTTCAGAATCACCTCTCGGATGTCCCACATTGTTCTAAGTTCCTGCTCTTCACTTTTTTTTTGTCAATGCTACTAATATCTCTGTGACAACTCTAACTCATTGACCAGGATCCTTGTCTTCCAGCAATTCTGAYTCCTGTCTATATCTGCACTATTCCTGTGATTTCAATATTGTTGAGATTTGTTTTTCTCCCGACTATCCCTGCTGCTGAAGTATTAGTTCATATTTCAGGCTGATTGCTCTGGTATTTTTACTTGGGCTTCTGCCACCCACGCTTTTTTTTTCCAACACATGTTTCGAAAGAAGCTCCACAGGCTGTTTTCTTCAGTTATATCAGCATAACTATGTTATCGAATAATTTCTCTCTTATCACATGAAAGTGAGGCACTACTGTTTACAAAGCTCGGGTCTCTCTCTCTTCTGATTTTGATCTGTTTTCAGTCCATTCCACTTGTTTGTTGCAGTCATTCAAACTGCTCTGATTTCCTGATTTGTCTCTTTCACTTTCTCTGCTACCTTTTATCCCATAGGTTTTACAGTAAGAATTGTTTCTTCTTTTTGTCCATCTTTTCCTTTCCCTTTTTACAAACTATTTTATACAAACCCACTACTTTCTGGTTGCATCAATGAAGAAGCCTCTTCTGTTTCTGTCTGAATGTCCTGCACTGTCTGACTTTCGTGCTTAATAGACAAACAAGGGTTTCTGACTCAAATCAAAGTTCCATCCAGTTCACTATGCCACTTCAAAATAYGCACTACAAGATACTTCAGGAAAGATGAAAAAAGCTGGATAAATGCTATCCTTAGCGCATCCTCTCAACTTCCAAAACTAAAAATTAAGGGAGACAATGAGAGATACCGTCTTGGTGTTTAAAAGTTCCATTAAGTGTTTTTCCATGATTTTTTTCCAATCTATTTTGGACTAATCTATACTTTTGTAATGCACTTTGTGGAATTGATCCATTGAGCATTATGTGGAATTGATCTAACTTTATTGTATGGAAAAGTTCTTCCTTTTGGTCAGCTTTAAATCAATACACAACTTTTATTTCCGTCTAGTTTTCTTATTACATTAGGCAAAGAATATTCATTCTGTAGTCACTTTCTCTGTGCCATTCACAATTTTACAGCTATGAGTCATATCAGCTCTATTCTTTTTCTTGGCCAGAAAGTTTCCAGTCAACTGAAGTCTTCCTTCAGATGTTCCAAAACCATGACCAAACTGGTGAAGGCCCCAAGYGCATTTTCCCCCACACACCTTCTGGGTGCTTGGCTGGCCACAAGGCCATCTTAGCAAGAGTATAGATGGTGACCTTGAAAAAAGCTGGCAGGAGATTCAACAATGGCTKTGCCTCCTTTCCTTGGAAGCTGTTTTTAAGCTGAGGCTTTTGGCATTGGCTTATGCTGCAGTTAATGTGGCAGCCACATACCAGACCCTGGTCATGAGCTAGGGAGTTATTTTCTGGCTTGATATCAGACCTAACCCATCACTTGGGACCAAGTAGTGATCCTTGGGTCATGTCTGGCCTTTGTTACCATTTCTGAACTCCATTCTGACTCAGCCTCCTGGGTCACTCCCATCAGTACAGACTTGTTTGGTAATGCAGAATTTTGKCTGACTGTGGCAGTCCTTGCTGGGCCAGCCCTGCGTGGGTACAGTGGGAGCGAGTCTTGCATGGTTAAGCCGCTACATCCATGGTTCCTGATTCTTTGTACCTTGCTCCTCCCTGACAACATCAAGCCTTGCCTCCTTCTCTCTTACCTTTTCTAGCTCTCCTTTGGCTGTTTTGAGATGTGTGGACCCGAACATTACATGAAAATCACAGACCTTAGAGTCACAATGTTTACTTCTCTTTTTTTCTTCCATAATCATGCCTACCATAGTGCTTGCTTCATTGTCTAGTGATATTTTAAAAGAACATAAGTACTTTWAGAGAACTGTTCAAGGCTACCGTGATCCCTTTCCTGAGAAGCAACCAACTAAGATCAACATCTTTTTATATGAAATGCTTCCCATGYGCACTGCTACTGGTCTCCATCTCCCTGTCATCCTCTACAATGAATTTCTTAGTTTATCTAAGGGGTTATCATCATCATAARCAAATGTCACTCACTCAATAGCTCAACTTCAAAACTTAATTTSTGATTATGCCCAATAAAGACTTAAATGAAACCAACTGACAATCTTACTCCTGTGTGAAGCTAAGTTTATTCCTACCCTCTTCTCTAACTTGCAGCAGGTTGACTTCCCAGAGATGAAAGTCCTACAAAAATATGCACCTTTCAGCTATGCTACAGAAGAATAAGTAACCACAAGTCAGTGGCTAAGCAATAGATATTGTTTCTCATTTCAAATACTCATMGGAAAACAGTTCTAGAGTAAAACAAAAAGTCCTGATTTTATTGTTTTCTATGTAATTCCCCCTTGGTTTCACAACATTTTAATTATGATTATAGACTTATAATTTCCATCTCTAAATGGTGAATGAACTTTTATTAGTTTCCATTGAACAGTCTGAATCCTCACAATATTATTATTAGTAATATGAATATTAACATACATATTAACATGAATATTAATAATTACTATGAGATGGATTTCATTACATGAATCAAGATTAGGCATTACTGCTTTTCCCATGATATCTTAGATCCTTGCCATTATAATTTTTGGATGAAAATAATAGAAATATTTCTCAAAACTTCTAGAACATACACAAAAATCATACCTTTCTGAAAAATAACTTACCCTCTTTTATTGATTCCTCCTTTGATTGGCTTAATGTTAGCAATCTGTTACATTTTTCCAGCTGATGAATCAGTAGGTTATTTGCTTCATTAATTTCTGATATTTTCTAGACAATTGAAAAAGACTATATTTACATGTTTTACGTTTTCAGTGAATAAAAAATTTAACAATTCAACAATACTGTAGTCACAAGCCTGTACTATTTCCCGTTCAGGAAATTCCTTTATAAAGAAGAATGATGCTAGACTTTAGACCCTGTGCTATTCCCAGTTTACCCTGTGGAAGTAAGAATGCTGATGTACATCATGAGTTATAAACTATTTTCCTCTCAATTCTGTAGCACAGAGTCCAGATCAATTCTCTGCAAGGTTCTTTCTACCGCTTTGCATATAAGGCTGYCATAGCTCTTGCAGAGCAACAATTTGACCAGTGGGTGGAATAGGAACTGGTATAATAAGTTTATTCCAAGAGAAATACTAAATTTATTTATCAAATGCCTGTACCACCTCTAATAATTTGTTCATAAGGAAATCAGCAGAAAGCCAATCAACATTGGTCTAAAAAGAAATACAGTGCTGATTATCCTCAGTGGACCAATCTTTTAAGAAATGACACACATATAAAGTAAAGGAAGCTCAGTGCATATGGAATGTAAGAACTCATGTTCCTGTTAAGGCGATGACATTTTTCTAGAAGAAGGAATGATTTCTGAAAGGCTACCCCAGCACTAGATCAGCTGGTCTACTGGAAGGCGTCCCTGCCTACAGAAGGGGAGTTGGCCCTAGGTAGTCTTTAAGACCCCTTCCAGCCCAAATGAGCCWGTGATTCCATGAAAGCAGTGTAGTACTGTTACGTTCAACACTTTCCACATCCTTCCTGAGAAGCCAAATTGGTCTCTGCATGATTAAAATTCTAGCACATAAACAAATGTTTCTTAGACTACACAGAATTCACTCCTATGACAACAAAATGCAATCACTACATTTTTCCAAAATAGGTATTACAAGGCAAAAACATAAGCTGATACCACTTGAGAAATTTACGCTTGAAAAGCTTTTCAAAGCTCCCATAATAATTATAGATGATAGTCTCAACATTTTTCATCTTCTTCACTTACCTTTTCTATTTCTGAGAAGTCATCTAAAAGTTTATCAAGGTTCACCACACTGGTTTTCTTCATAGTTTCTTGACTACTATGATTCATTTGTATCTGGATCATATAATCAAATGATCACTATATAGATATAAAAATAGATCTATGAATTAATATATTTCTCATTCATAGTATACAAATTCTTAGGCACAAATGTAAGCAGAACACAGTTTTTTTTTTAAAATTAAAACTATTTTTTGCATGTGAAGATAAATTTCATCCTACTTACGATTCTGCATTTTTAGGAAATACAATGAATGTCAGAAAGTCCAAGCAAAATCTGTCAAACTGATAATGTAGTTGAATTTGGAAATTTTTCTGCAATTAAAAAATTAATGTGGTTCCACTTGTAAAGACAGAATAATGCACTAGGCACATATTAATGAAGCATCTTTTACGTGTGTGATGCTCTAATACTTAACTACTCAGGTTTAAAAGTACCTATATAATTTCTTCTAAACAAGTGTTAAATTAGTGGTAGACACTGCAACACAAAACCCTTGCTGTAGAATAAAAAGACAGTATTTTGAAAGGGACCCATATAGTCCCAGGTTTTTAACACAACTCCTATTTTTATAAATTCTACTTACAGAATCTTCAACATATGGATCTCAAGTACACAACATGAATGCTTCCAAAAAATKTCAAATTATCTCTGAACATCAGAGTTCATGAGACAAAAATTCCAATACCAGTAAACCATGTGGTCCAAACAAAATCATAATTTCTATGTGGTAATGTGTGAACAGCATTTTTCCAAATAACAGAAGAATTCCAATTGGAGAGATGAGCCAGAAGTCAGAATGTGTTCACTACCCAGAAACTGACTGGGATTCCAGACAGAAATACTCACAGTACAGTTAGGCAGAAACAGAGAGATAAATGCACAATGCTAAGCAGGAACCAAAATTACATAACTGATTTACTCCCTCAGTCATTCAGTATTTACAATCTTTTATGTGTGTGTAACTTCTTTACCAAAGCAGTAAGATTTGGTTCTGCATGTTTAATACTTCTTTTTCTTGTGCCCACTGTTTACTCTGTGAGACTAAAACTCACTCATAAACCAAAGCCTAGTTTTTTTTTTAATTAACCATTTTTCAAAATATAGTAAACATTAAAAAAAAAAATAATGCTTTTTAGTTAGAATAATTTGGTTTGGGGTTTTTTTACTAAATTAGCAATTCTAATGACTTGTAATTTACTGCAATGCAATGGTTTGTTAAACTGGGGTCTTAAAAATTTGTTCATGCCAAAGTTTTAAAACAATTACACATCTAAATATCCTATTAGTTGATAATCTAAATGCAAACTGTGAATATTAACTATGATAATCTAAATGTAAACTACGTTAACTCCTGACATTTCCAATCCTTATCATGGGCAGTATCACCCCTTTTTTCATTATAATCTTACAACTGTGTTTCACCCTCCACATTTTGAGAGGATGGGAGTTGAGAGAGCTGCTGTGTTGTGCGGTATTGTGTGTTTCTTTATTCTATGGCACCATTTGTTTTCTCGAAAGACAGGATGTGCTAAGCACTTGGCAACAGTGCCACCGGGTACAAAACTCCTGCTGAACTGAAACAGTAAATTAAAAATAATGTTGTATTATTAATGTTGTTTTTTCCAGCAAGAAACCTAATCACTCTTATTTTTGTGCATATTACTATTATACATGTTGTCTCCCAAAAGACATTATTGTTRAGCCACCTACTCTGTTTTGAACGATAGTTATGTCACCGGGGGAAAATTAAAGATTTAAACTGTGGTTTTGACTGCTGTAAAAGTGACACCTTCCTTTAATGCTTCTTTGACCCCTTGATATCCATGCTTTCCCAGTACCACTTTTTAAACTATTGCAGCAGATGATCCCATTTTGATATTTCAGCTTTCAATTTTTTTCGCTGCACATGGCAGTGAAACATAGACATAGCTATAGAAAGATGTAGATATTAATTGCATGTAGCAATTATTCACCAGCAGGCGTTTCCAGCGCTCCCACCTCCCTCACGCCGCGGCCCTCAGGCACCTGAAGCGAGCSCGCGCGCCCCCGGGGGCGGGAAACCCGGCGGAGCGTACCACTGCCGGCCCTGCAGGGGGCGCTCCCCACCCCCCCGCCCCGGCCCGCCGGTGGGCTCGGCCGACCCCCACCTGCCTACAGCCTCTGTTTAGGAGCGATGGGGCTCCCCCGGAGCATCCACAGCTCCATAACGAGCATCCACAGCTCCCTCAGCTGCTCCTCCGAAGGCTTGGACGTGTCCTCATTAGACAGAAACAGCTGTTAATTTACTTGATGGACTGATTTWTTTTTYTTTCTGAAATGGGCTATATAATTGCATTCCTAGACTCCAAGCGTCATCCTAGGATGTGGCATGGCATCCTCGAGGGGAAGGGAGCACCCCAAGATTTGTAAATGCTTGTGGTCGAACGGAATGACAAAGGTTAGAGGGTCCACAAAGTCTTGAAGTTGATACTGCAGCTCCTGAACATACTCTATAAACACATGGCAGTGAGGTTTGGATAAAGGGCTAACACACACACACATACACACACACACACACACACACACACACATATATATATATATATATATATATATATATATATATATATACACAGTGAGAGAGAAACGGAGACACAGACGGAGACAGAGAGAAAAAAAAATGATGGAGAGAGAGCGCTGTACTGGGCGGTGCTTCAGAAACTGAACTTGTCCTGGTAAAGTGCCCCTGCCTCCATATAGCCCCTCCTCCAAACACAYCTTGTTCTTCCTCACACCGTGTTAGTACCAACAATCCTTGGTTATTACCAACAATTCTTGTCTGTTATTACCAATAATCCCTTCTGGGCTCCACAGCCATCCAGCTTTCCGTGTTTGAGACATACATGTTGAGACATGTACCCAAATCTCCTGGGATTCTACAGAATATAAATGGACTTCTTGTCTGAAATGCTAAATAGTCCATAGCTTTCCCAGATGATCTGGCTTTGTCTGTAATAAAGAGGGAAGATGATCCACCTTGAAYGCTTTTTGGCGCTGTCCTCACGAACAAAACTGCCTGCTGTTCAAATCAGAAGCAGTGGGTRCATGCAGGATCTTTTGTGCCTACAAACATCCAGGGAAATAACAACCTACCAGTCACGGTCACTAATGCTGTTTTGCAGGCAGCTGCTTCATCAGAGTGTCTGTGGGTTGGTTGTGTCCTCTGGGACATTRACATAGACAAACTGATGAAAATAATTTTCATGGATAGAAGATATGAGTGGGGAAAGGATGTAGTGCCAAGTGTGTCATGGACAGATATTAATACAGAAAGAGTTACTCAGGGAACTCAGTACATATTATTCATGTTTTCTAGCTCAGTTTCCCTGCTTTACTTAAAAATTTTTACAAAATGTCTTTCAAAATTTTAGTTATCCTCATAAATGGCACAACTTGTTTAGAAGATTTGGTACTTAAAAAAAATTATAATAAAAATTTATGATTAAAGATAATGAAATTGTTAATCGCAGCAATCTGAGTGCTCATCTCAGACCTAGAAAAAAGTGCACAGTCACTGTTGATTACTATAAAGAGAACAGTCCTCCAAAGTCTTGAGTAATGATTATTTTAATACACAGTAAACTGCAGCATATTGCACAAACTGCTTTTTGTGTTAATTACTTAGCTGTAATTTTATTGTATGGATTACATTCACAGGAAGATAGGGAATGAACACTGAAATTCAATTCTTATGACTTGACAAAAATATTACCCAGTGGCCATATGTTATATTTGCAATAATGGTATGCTAAATGACCCATATCTAAATATGTCATTTGACCTCTGAGAAGGTGATTACTATGAGCAGACTGGGKAAAAATGCAGAAAATAAACATTGAGAGAAAAATGTTTGACAAGATTTTGACACAGAAATACATGAAACTACATCTGTAAGCCAGGGATAGAATATTTAGATTGTAAAAGGTTTAACAGYCAAYGMATATTCTTTTGTTTTARCTTTTAAAATATTGCTGCTAAAATAAGCAGTTTAATATTGCATGCTTCCAAAAGAGGAGATTTTTATCTGTAGTTCATTTAGAGTTCATTCTAATTTTTTTGTCCTTTTATAGAGTAGTAACTTCTTGTGCAAGACAGTTCAAGAGCCTGGGGGTCACTGAAAAAATGTGTGACATCCTCTGTGTATWAGGCAAAAAGGCAGCAGGTAGCTGATGATGCATACTGCAACCTACAGAAAGTTTCTAATGCATATGGAAAATGTTGGTGCCTTTTACTGCCATTGTGAGCAGCCGTATAAGACAAACTGCTGCACCAGTTGATGAGAAGTTATTTCGTATTTCTGTATCCTGTTTCAACATCATCTGTGTGCATTTAAAATCTCATGGTTAAGCATGGGCTTTAACAGTTTTTTACTSATCTTCATGCCATTTTGATGCTCTTTTACTGATCTTCATGCCATTTTGATGCTCTTTAATAGTGTACAACCTCAGCCATCTCAAATGAATGTGTCAGCTTCATTTAAACAGTTGGGATTTGCAAGATTCAACTCAGTTTACAGAATAATTAGTTTTGTCTTTTTTCAGAAGAGCACACGGAAGGAAAAGCAAAGGTTTTAACTTGCTCTAGACTGCTGGAGCACTCATGCCAATGTTTAGCAGAGTGTCACATTTAATTTGGTGTCAGACTGCAGAATAGCTTAATAAGATGGGAGTATAAATCATTCTCTCACACATTTAGGGCATCAGCGTACTGTTTGCTCTGTCATATTCCTCTTAATGAACGGATTTGTTTTTCTGGTTTAGGAGATTGAAGCTGTCAGAAAGGGTATTTGGTGTAGAAGTACYCATTTCTGTGGCATTCTCCAAAATATATTTGTCCAAAGAATGAAAGCAGAAATATACACAAAGCACATACAAACACATGTTTATTTGTATAGGGTTTGCATTGCATGTTTGGCCAAATTTTGGTAGCGGGGGAAGGGTGGGAGAGCTAGAGGGGAGGCTTCTTTGAGAAGCTGCCAGAGGCTTCCCCCATGTCTGGCAGAGCCAATTCCAGCTGGTTCCAAGACAGACTCACCACTGGCCAAGGCCAAGCCCGTCAGGGATGGTAGTAACACCTCTGTGGTAATGTATTTAATAAAGAAAAAAAATTTAATGTGCAGTTATAATTGTGCTCAGAGAAGAGAAGAATAAAAATAAGTGAGAGGAATAGCTCTGCARACACCAAAGTCAGTGCAGAAAGAGGGGCAGCAGGTGCTTCACGCACTGAAGCTGAGATTGCCCTGCAGCCMATGGTGAGACCATGGTAAGGCAGCCGTGCCTCTGCAGCTTATGGAGCTCAGTGCCAGAGCAGAGGGATGCCCTAAAGGAGGCTGTGAGCCTGTGGGAA